>NC_057422.1:19845000-20145000 GCF_019457755.1 Venturia canescens | reverse complement strand
AGTTTACGTTTTCAGTATGAAAGATGGAAAGTACGCATATAAAGCAGAGATTCGTTCTTGCTTGGAGCACAGTTCCAGACCAACGTCCACTTTGTGGATCAACATGATGGCCAAAAGTGGCGCAGTAAGTTCAATCGAATCATGAATAACTCTCGATCTATAAATTTAAAATAAAATAAATAATGAAATTCTAAAACGCTAACTTTTTACCAGAGCATAAAAAAATCAGCGATAGGTCAAAGAATCGTGGCGATATTACCGTACATAAAGCAAGAAATACCGATAATGATAGTTTTCCGAGCACTGGGTTTCGTCGCCGATCGTGATATATTGGAGCACATAATCTACGATTTCGACGATCCCGAAATGATGGAAATGGTAAAACCATCGTTGGACGAGGCGTTTGTAATACAGGAACAGAACGTCGCATTGAATTTCATCGGTACTCGTGGTGCGAGGCCAGGTGTAACGAGAGATCGTCGTGTCAAATATTCCCGTGAAATATTACAGAAGGAAATGTTGCCTCATGTGGGAATAAGTGATTTTTGTGAGACGAAAAAGGCGTATTTCTTGGGTTACATGGTGCACAGATTATTATCAGCATCATTGGGTCGAAGGGAGCTCGATGATCGGGATCATTACGGCAACAAGCGTCTGGATCTTGCAGGGCCGTTGCTCGCTTTTCTGTTTCGAGGATTGTTTAAAAATCTCATGAAAGAAGTTCGGATGTACGCGCAAAAATTCATCGATCGCGGGAAAGATTTCAACTTGGAACTCGCTATAAAAACTAAAATAATAACAGACGGTCTTCGTTATTCGTTGGCGACGGGCAATTGGGGAGATCAGAAAAAAGCGCATCAGGCGAGAGCCGGTGTGTCGCAAGTATTGAATCGATTGACTTTCGCCTCGACCCTGTCGCATCTTAGGAGAGTCAATTCACCGATAGGTCGCGATGGAAAATTAGCAAAACCTCGACAGCTTCACAATACGTTATGGGGCATGCTTTGTCCCGCTGAAACACCCGAAGGCGCGGCTGTCGGTCTCGTCAAAAACCTCGCTCTTATGGCATACATAAGCGTTGGCTCTCAGCCTTCGCCGATTCTCGAGTTCTTGGAGGAATGGTCGATGGAAAATCTGGAAGAAATAGCGCCTAGTGCTATAGCAGATGCGACCAAAATATTTGTCAATGGTTGTTGGGTCGGAATCCATCGTGATCCCGATCAATTAATGGCAACTCTTAGAAAACTACGCAGACAGATGGATATAATCGTTTCTGAAGTTTCCATGATAAGAGATATTCGTGATCGCGAAATTAGAATTTATACCGATGCCGGAAGAATCAGTAGGCCTCTTCTTATCGTCGAGGGACAAAAACTATTACTCAAAAAACGTCACATCGATGTCCTCAAAGAACGAGACTACAACAACGACGGATGGCAGGAATTGGTCAGCAGCGGTGTCGTGGAATATATCGATACTCTCGAAGAGGAAACTGTCATGATTGCTATGTCACCAGATGACTTGAACATGAAAAAAGATGTAGCCTACTGTACCACTCACACTCACTGCGAAATTCATCCGGCGATGATTCTCGGTGTATGCGCCTCTATCATACCTTTCCCTGATCACAATCAGAGCCCCAGAAACACTTATCAAGTAAGTTGACGCAATAAATCACTGTTCATTTTTTATATTTTTCTAAAATCATTGTCTGCTTAACGAGCTCGTTTTTTCGGTTCCCATTTTAGACATCTAATTAATACCATGAAAATGACAAAATTATGTATTGATCAATTTCAGAGCGCTATGGGTAAACAAGCCATGGGAGTTTACATTACGAATTTCCACGTTAGAATGGACACTCTGGCTCACGTACTTTATTATCCCCACAAACCACTCGTAACAACTAGATCGATGGAGTATCTCAGGTTTCGAGAATTGCCAGCTGGAATAAACAGCATTGTAGCAATTCTTTGCTACACGGGATATAATCAGGAGGACAGTGTTATTCTCAACGCGAGCGCCGTCGAAAGAGGTTTCTTCCGATCGGTGTTTTATCGATCTTACAAAGACGCCGAGTCCAAAAGAATCGGTGATCAAGAGGAACAATTCGAGAAACCAACGAGACAAACGTGCCAAGGAATGCGCAATGCCATTTACGACAAACTTGATGACGATGGTATCATTGCACCCGGTATTCGTGTGTCCGGCGATGATGTTGTCATTGGAAAAACAATCACACTCCCGGAAACCGACGATGAGGTACGTTCAAGAGATTATCCATATTTTTCAAGATTATTCCTGAAATATTCAATATTTCATCATATTTTGAAAGTGTTTCCTTCGTTTTCAATCATTTTAATATTTTGTTCAGAAGTTTGTTTTCTCATCAATTGTGTAGTCAAATTTTTCACGCGGGACGCATTCCTAATTCCGAAATGCCACAAATTGCTCGTGGAATTATCCACGTTCTCTTTTACTGCTCATATAAAAAGTTATCTAGTATCGCATTACAAATGTTAAAAAAAATATTTGTCATGAATCCCGGTCCGTTCTTCTCAAAAGTTTATTGATAACGAAGGATCGATGTCAAGAAGTTCCTTAAAATTTCGAACATTCTATTACTTCCGTTCTCGTGAATAAAAAATGTTAAAAATATTTTTGTTGAAAAAATTTGAAACTATTGATACTTGTATTTTTTCCGTGAAAAATTTTTCACAACTTTTTCGTTTTCCTGTCTTTCGCAGTTGGACAGCACGACAAAGAGCTTCACGAAACGAGACGCTTCGACATTTTTGCGTAACAGTGAAACTGGCATCGTTGATCAAGTTATGCTAACGTTGAACAGTGAAGGTTACAAATTTTGCAAAATTCGTGTCCGGAGCGTTCGAATACCTCAAATCGGTGACAAATTTGCATCGCGTCATGGACAGAAGGGAACGTGTGGTATTCAGTACAGACAAGAAGACATGCCTTTCTCGTGCGAGGGTCTCACTCCCGATATCATAATCAATCCTCATGCTATTCCATCCCGTATGACGATCGGCCATTTAATCGAATGTATTCAGGGCAAAGTATCGGCCAATAAGGGAGAAATCGGTGACGCGACTCCTTTTAACGATGCTGTAAACGTACAAAAAATTTCGACACTTCTTCAAGAATACGGTTATCAATTGAGAGGCAACGAAGTTATGTACAACGGGCACACCGGACGAAAAATCAATGCCCAAGTCTTTTTGGGTCCTACTTATTATCAGCGTTTGAAGCATATGGTTGATGACAAAATTCACAGTCGAGCAAGAGGACCCGTACAAATTCTCGTCAGGCAACCGATGGAAGGCAGAGCCAGGTAAATTTTATCATTAAATTCAATTTACTAACTATTAGCTGAACTTTTGTCTAGAAGTTTTTGGTAAAGTTATTAATCTTATGGGCACAGATAAGATAAAATCTGCAAACTGATGATACAAAAAGTTTTAAATAATTAGTATTCAAGTTTCGTAAAGGAGAAATATTGGCTGATTATTTTTAGATAAACTTTTTTGTTGAAATGATGACAGTAATAAAGATTGTGATAACGGAAAATAAAATTAGAATTTTTTTCGCATTACAGAGACGGTGGTCTTCGGTTCGGTGAAATGGAACGTGATTGTCAAATATCTCATGGAGCAGCCCAATTCCTGCGCGAACGTCTTTTCGAAGTATCCGATCCTTACCGTATTCACATCTGCAATTTTTGCGGTCTTATAGCTATAGCAAATCTACGTAACAATACGTTCGAATGCAAAGGGTGTAAAAACAAAACTCAAATATCGCAGATAAGATTGCCATACGCGGCGAAACTACTTTTCCAAGAACTTATGGCGATGAACATTGCACCAAGGCTCATGGTAGTCTGAAAACGTAACGGTGGAACTGTTTTCGATCAAGTTTTCACTGTGACATTCTCTTCGCAAACTGCAAATTACAGTAGGGTGGCAAGGAGAATGAAAAAACGAAGGAATTCAAAACCAATTGACAATTAAATTATGCTTTTGTTTTCTTCGTTTGTTTTAAGTACACCGATCGATCAAAATTTGCCAGTCCACATTTGAATCGTTCAGTTGTAATACATGGGTTTAAACTTTTGTCGACGGTATTTTTTCTCCGTTCAATACATTACTTCAACAAAAGAACAATAATGGCCCTAACCACCTTCAATCGTTTTGTTAATTACGTTAAATATCATTTGAATAAATCGACGAATATTAAGAATTGTACGTTTAGTGAGTGTTTAATATGTAGATTAATCTCTTAAATAGTAAACATGGAATTTCTCATTTATCCTCCGTATTAAAATGAAATTCATATCTTTATCAATTAAAGAGAAAAACAAACGAAATTTCACTTGTTTTTTTTTCCAGGTTTCAGTCAGTTATCGAACTTTTAAATGGTTTTCGCACACTGAACACGTCAGTTTCTTGAGGTTTCCGGCAAAAATCATTCTTATCAACAATCACAAATATATTTTCTATTATTTTTCTTCTTTTCTTGAGGTACTGACCGCGCGTCACTCGCATTTTCAATTCGCTTACGACTAAGATGAGTTCGAAATCTTTTCCGGCGGGTGTCGCGTCATTGATTCACCGTGTCCAAATAACATACATCGAGAATACAAAATTTAGCTCGACATACAGGACACATGCACTTGGACGAGAGCCAAGTTTCTGGGGCATTTTCGTCTTGTCTCGTGGCGAACCTAATAAATTTGAAACAAAATTATATATTTTGAATCAATCTGAATAAAGCTGTTCGAATACAGAAATTTTTTTCAATTATTAGTTTCTTGAAAAAAAAAGAAGACTACAATCAATAAATGACTAACCATTTTGCCATACAATCTATACACCACATAGGACGACAGTAACACATAACGCAAGCATTTGGACCACCATCGAGACCCATATCGCCACACTGTTTCGTCAATTTTACGTTTGACGTCGCTTGCATACAACCAACGCATTGCTCCAATTCCTAAGAATGATAAAACGTTTATTTTCCCGACTCTACTTGTACATTGTCATTTTTGCTAGAGCAATTGTTAACGTACCTGTTCAGTGCGATAGCGTGAATTTTGTTCAACCTGCTCCTTGAATGTATCGATGAATCTATCCAGCAAAGTTTTGTGGAACGTGACATTTGGCAAAACTGTTATAGGCCGCGAGACGCGGTCCTGCAGATCCTTGAAGTCCAGGGCATTTAGCCTAATGTTGAATTTTTCTGTACCCGGCCTTCTTGGCGTCACCTGGAAACGTTTGTGCAACATTTGCAACGCTTTCTCAATAATAAGGACATGAAATGACGTTGCAAGAATTTTGGAGTAGCTTTTTGGATTTCCTTATTTCATCATTTTTCACTTACAAGTTTTTATACCATATAAATTTGAAAATTTCACCCTCAACCCTTATTTTTCACCCCTTCAAAGATGGTGAATTTTTGTTTTTTTTTTCTCATTAAAAGAGTCTAGTATCCTAAAAACTTGGAATTTTCATGTTCATAGGATAAAAACTTGGAAGTTAAAATCTGAAAATTTCACCCCCAACCCTTATTATTCACCACTTTACAGTTATTGAGTTTTTTTTTATTTCAATAACAGAGTCTAATATCCTAAAAAACGTGGAATTTTTATGAAATATGATATAAAAACATGCCATTGAAAAATCTGAAATTTTCACTTCCAACCTTCATATTTTTACCCCTTTCAAGGGTAGGTAAGTAAAAACTAATTTTAGGAATGGAATCAGCAACCTCGAAAACCTTCAGAAACAAATTTTCGTGAATTTTGGTAACTTATTGGCTCGTGCCAGTTTTGGCACAAAAAATGAAAAAAAAACCTACCAGTGAACCGGTTGATATTCGTATCTAATTATTTAACGAATTATAAAAAAAATTCTGTACAATATTTTCATCAAAGATTTGTACCATAAAATACAAAACGAATACGCTGGTTCATATTAAAAAAAAGAAAATCCACGAATATATTAATTCTTCATAAAAAACAAGTTTCCTAATTTTTTCCAGATGAATTATTGTCGAATTACTTTTTATAATTTTTGAAATATACTTGTCTCAATCCCTCAAATTTTGAACCAAAATAAGAACGTCTAGTCATTAAAGAGCCACTCGGACTTCAAATTTTGAATAAATATTAATCTTATATTTAGCAACCTCCTGAAAATGGAAGTGATCTGAGCCTCTAATAGCTATGTTCAACTGCAGAATAAGGTTCTCTTTTCTCTATCGATTTCCACATTGATAAATTTAGAGTAATAAGTCGCATGCTTCAATAGGAAATATATCTTTTGCGATTTGAAAAATTTTTTCAATGAGCAAACCTACCTCAATATTGACATACTGAACTTCGCCTCTGGTAGCAGGAGACATAGCATGCGTGTCGCTCCTATTCACTATCAAAGTTGTATCCGTTTGGTGAGCGACGTGCAATTTATAAGGTGTCACTTTGATGATCCAATTGTCAGTAGCAACGACCTTGGTAACGCTATTTGTAACTATAACTAATCTTGATTCTATTCTGCAAACAAATATTCAAAATAGAAAACAATTGACTCAACTACAAAGTTTTTAGAGCACTACTCTTACCTTCTGTACTCTCTGTTGATGTCGGAGGCTACTGACATCCAAGAAGAATCGCCATCGCAATAAGCGGAAAGACGTTTGCCAATGGGATGACTGGCCCAATTGTCCGCCGACCATTCCAAAACTTTTTGTAAAGTATACATAGGCCCAATCAGGGCGCATATTGACAGGGTGAAAATGAGCGAATGCTCTTTTCCAAGAAACATTTGTGCAGCATCTACATGGCCTAAGAATACCAATCCCAGGCTATATCCTTATAACAAAAAATATGATTCAAAGTTCTTAAATGTGTCTACCAATATTGTTATTTAGAATATAGTGGAACTGATCAAGAGAATCAATGCATACATTTTTCAGCAATGTTTCATCAAAAATTTGAGAAAATTTTCTGAATAGAATTAGGCAACATTAAATTTCGCACCGTCGAAAGACAACAAAAAATGTTTGTTTCATTCGCTGTTTTTCAAACTTTTCAAAATATTCCAGTTTTGTAACTCGAAATGAATTTCAGATGCTACAGAAAAGAGGCTTGCTGCATTGCAATGAGGTCATTGCTTATTGACATAAACGGATAAAAAACATATCCACACGTGATGATAACATTGGATTATAACATAAAATATTTTGGCATTGGAAACCAGAAATCGGAAACGTTCGTACCAAAAGGAAGCATCGAGTGTACGAAGAGAGTAACAATACTTCGTTTTAAGTGATATTGTATGAAAAATTCGTCCTCGCTCTCTAACCAAGGTGAAAAAAGATCTGTTATGGTTAGGCCAGCTGACACGAACTCGGTGGGTGGATAAATAATACATCCTGTCATTAATATATAAAACAAGGTGTAAAAAAAGTAGCCGGACATCGTTAGTCCTCGGATCAAACACTGTGAAAAACTGAGTCCCCTGTTGAGATATTTTTTTTCAATTTGTTTTTTTTCTATATTTGTTATTATTATTTTTTTGGAGCACCTCCGGTGATTGCGTGTCCATTTGATGACAGTTACGTGGTTCTGTCAACCGCTGCTTGACGTCGCTGCTCGTCGCTTGCTGTTCGCGCGCTCTTGTAGCAACGAACTCACATCATCAGACGTATATGAATTCCATAGTCTATTTTCCTTCACATTTAAGAAAATACATATGACTACACATGACAGTCATGAAACGAAAATAAAATAAACAAATAAAAAAAAAGGAAAAATTACAATTATATTAAAGTAATAATAATAACTCCAAAAATTAAACTCCATTTTAATCCTTCCTCACAAAGTGCGCGCCCAGGAAAAGGAAATCACTCGTCGATGAGGGATACGGTGATCGATCGAAGAGACAAGAAATGGAGCATAGTCAGCTATCCTTCCAGACGAACGGCCCAAAAAGAAAGAAGGAACAAGCAAGACAGATAAAAGAGAACGACAAGGAAAAACAGATGCACACAAAAAGGTTGGTCGAAATAATCAAGAGACTCGGTAGAGTCTCGGGACAAGTACATTGACAGCCCTGTCGTCTGCTGGCCCGAGGCTCTCGCCGAGACTACATTATCTCTCGGTGGTGGGGGTAAAATTGACGTGTCATTTTCTTGAATTACGAAACTCAGGAGTTATGTCGCAACTTGAAAATTGAACTTTCAGCTAATTAAGAAATTCTCTTTCGATTGCGCCCAAAATCAGCACGATCGGTGACGTAATTGCTGAGAAAAACTTTGCACGGGCTCAAGATTATGCAAAAATGACTAACACATGGCCGATTCGATGTATAATCTAATTATTATGAACAATTATTTTCCAAATTCCTGAAAATTATACCGTGATCCTCCGTTGGAGGGATCACAACGAAGTGATGTCACAATCACAGTGACTCTCCAACGGAGGGTCGCTTTTTTTACAAATTTGACGAAAGAGGGTCCCCTGGAAAGTCGGGGACCGCTGACAGGGTAATAAAAAATGTATCTTGAAATCTTGGGACTTTACTGCTGAATCGGAAATGTAACGTTGGTTGTTAAAGTACAAATCGCCGTATAATAATTCATTACAAAAAACGAGGATTATGGACATCAAATTGATTAAGGGGAATTTTCACACGACGTGTATTCAAGCACCAGCCTCCGAGCTTTCAGCTTCTTCCGAATTGGTCCATGGTCGGAATACGAATCCGTCTGACTCTTTGCTGGGCTGATACGTAAAGAATGCTTTTTTGAATCCAGTCCCAGGGAATTTTCCAAATTCCATTAAACTCCACAGTGTGCGGGAATGGAGAACTCGTGCCTTGCGAAGCTGACTGTAGAACTGTGCAATTTTCATTTGAGCCTGTAAGCGAATCGCACAACGATGTCGTCAAATCCAATTTTCGAATCGATCGATTTATGAACAAACTGTCTTAGAAAAAAAACTAAATTCCGAAAAAATGCATATAAAAACTCACTTCTCGTTTGACCACAGCAGCTTGGTCGTAAGTCAATTTCTTCGGGCCCTTTTTCAGGATACTGAGCTCAGGAGCTTTCATTTTTTTTGGCTTTTGTACCGATTCCCATACCTTGAGGCTGTGTTCCATCAGATTTTCTGTAAATCCACAAAATCAATCGGCATTTAAAGTTTAAAAGGGTCTGTCAATGGGCACACTAAAATCATCAATAAGAAATTAAATAACTTCTTTCGTCCGCACAACAACCGAATCCTTTCCTGTACATGATCCAGTATTGCAACTGCGGCATCAAATGACAAGCTGGTAACTTCGCGAAGAGGAAACCTTCTTTGGCCATTTTTTCGAGTTCGGCCTGTGGCGAATGAAAATATTCCGTTCGTTTAATCTTTTTTTTGCACACACCTTTGCCAAAAATGTTTAATCGCTTCTCAATAGAAAATCAAGTCATTTTTTCCCCGAAAATGTTTTAAAAGAAATTAACTGTAAGGAAGATCCCCCGGAAACAAAGAGAGTTAGCAGTGTCCGAGTTTTAGACGAATTGACAAAAATCTAAAAAATGTAGAATCTCCCCTTTGATTATTTTAATGGAAGAATTGAAAAATGTCGTCTGACGTTGGAAAACCGAAGTGCACAGCAGGCACAACCAGTCAATTTTTATTGTAACGAATCATTTTCACGATTTGCACGTCGAGTTTTTCGCAGGGAGAAATGAAACTACAATATCCGATTAATCGTCGTTAACCCTACACCTCATGTGCCTTTTTTCATACCCTCAACCTCATGACCGGGGTTTGAACGCACCCCAATCTTTTTCTGCTTATAAATCCGGTCCTACGATGCTAAACTGACTTTATCCTACACCATTTTCTTCGTTTTTTTATAACGAAAAGAATGATGTTCGATAAAACTAATTTCAATTGAATTTATATATAAAAAAATCCGTCGATAATCAGTCGATAATGTCGCTTGTTAGGACGGGAGCGTAGTTTGAAGTTCGCGTGGGGTGTGCTCACACCCCAGTCATGCGTTCTAGGGTTAATAATCTTTCAAGTCAAATAATTCTTGAAAAATAAAGAATACACGGAGAGAAAAAAATAGTAAGAATTACTATGCTGCCATGGTATTGGGGTTCTATATCGCCCATTGTGAAGGTTTTTATCAAAAATATTGTAATTTCCAAGTCAATTCTGAATGAAAATTTTTTAATTGCGAATTTTTCTGTGACAAAGGTTTAAGTTTGATCCTCTGCGACAGCCCCAACCAAAAGTTATGTACCGTCTGCATATTAAAAGGGTTGATAATTCGTTCGAATCGTAATCAATAACTTTGTAAAGATCCTATATACGTACTCGGTACCAGCAGATATGATACAAATATCATTTGCTTTCGTAAAATTTATTCTAAAAGTATTTTTGATCTGACATCGCGAGAGTAAACTTTTTGACGGAACTATCCGTCAAAAACTTCCCGAGACTATATCTGTCAAACTAGATGATCAATCACCTTGATTTTTTTTCACAATATCTGTGATATCCTGCTCCAGCTCCTCCTTGTTTTTTATAAACTTCCTAATTTTAGTAATAGCGGTAGAATTAATAATGTGCTGTTTGCTTATGCATGGGTCCATATGTTACGTGTTAATTGAGTCAATTTCAATTACATGTATCTTGGGTTCGGGATGGTGAAACTTGTTAAAATTTTCTAGAGGCGTTGTTCATATGTTAAACAATACGTATGCTAAGTTTAAATAGTTTCCTAATTTAAGGTGATGGAGCAATCGCTATCTCGTCACCGTGAGTGCGAGAGAGATAGCTGCAATTTTCGAAATTGAATATGTTCGACACGGTTCGATCAGTAAAAAAAAGCCCCTGTCAGCGTATTTTTGCCATCTTTCCGCGTCCGCTGACAGAGCCTTCTTTTGATTAGTCAAACGACAGCGGAGAATTTTCATTTCGAAAATTCGAGGTGAGGTTAGTCGACTGATCCATGCTCTTAACTGTCTCGTGGAGGAACCACCTTAAACTGTGCTATTTTTTCCTAACATAGTTCACCAAGTAAACGTTGTAAAATTTATGTTGACTCGATGATGAACCGGCAAGTAGAATTGTTATGCCATTTTGCTATACTTAGTACTATTATCACAATTTAAATTTACAGTTGAACATAATAAAATTTGAGGAGCTCGAACACAAGCATCGATCATACACCAAAGTGTTTAGAAATTTACTATCGTAAATAACAGAATTTCATTCGCGATTGTACGATAATATACCGGTATACATGTGTACCGATGTATTTATTTTGACATCACTCATCAATTTTCATCGAGTCGCTTCACAAAAAGTTACTATGTATGTTCCTAAGAATTAATAAATATTACCGATATTCCTACTTCTACTTCTATGGCCTACTTCTATGGCACCATAGTAGTTTTTAGTAGTGAAATTTTCTCTCCGTATAAGCAGCAGCTTCAAATGAATTTTCAGCAATTTAAATGAATGATGCGATTAATAAAAAGTGGCTAAAGACTTATCCATTTTAGGAGAAGACAGTGAGAAGCGATTTAAAAAGTTGGCCACTTCGAAAATTTCGAACAAATGTAAAATGATAATTATCACAGTAAGCGAATAACTGTATTTTGACAGTTTTTCAATAGAAATATATAATTTATATGCTATCGGTTGATACATAGAATATTTTCGTCATCCTCCGTTTACCTGCAGTAGCCGTTTGAGATCACCTCCTACTGCTTTCTTCGATGGATGATCAGCACTTATGTGATCAACGGATTTATGATCGACGTTTTCTGGTGAAGTCTTTCCAGTCGATTTGGTAACATTGTCTCCGATGTTCTGTCCGCGATCGCTTTCGGATAGACTTTTATTCAATGGGGTGCTGCTGGCTCCCATTGATTTGTAAGGGGACTGTTCTTCCACTGGATCTGTGGAATGTGGTTTTTTGAAATCAACACCTTTGTCCTTACCGCGACGAGTAAGATCTTTGCTTTTTCTGTCATCGTCTCCGTGACCTTGATCTCTGCCAGGGTCATTTCGATTTAAACTTTTCTCGGGCTCCAGTTTCTTCGTGTTGCTGCTCCTCGTGGATTTTCTGCTTTTCCGATGGGGCTGACCTTTGCCTGTTTCTCTTTTCGCTTCTCTGCGATTAGCAGATTTGCGTTTTCCATTCGATCTACTGATTCTCTCATTCGCGTCGGATCGAGCACGAAATTCGTTCAACTCTGCAGGATCTTTATCGACCTGATCATTCTGAAACAAAACATCGACCCTCGCCTCTCTTCCATCCCGAACTTTCTCTCCCCAACCTGGCTCGGACGACGGTCTCAGTTGCAAGGTTTCTACAGTGCTCGAAACTCCTTGTGAGCCTCTGAGCGTCGTCGGTGACCAATGACGATGGGGCTTAGAAGTCGTTGGGCTACGTCGGGGAATCTGTAAATTAGGTTTGCTCGGCTCCGGCGTCGTGGCCGGTGTGTGCATTCCTATCCCGGACAGGACACACTCTCCGGGTGCCATGACAAAATCCTCTTTAACGCCATCGATGCAGTATCGAGCGTCATCCTCGGTTTCTCCCAGCCCAGGAAACTCTTTAACATCCGATACAATGAGGTTCGTTTCGGTCAGCATCGGCCTCGAGATTCCTTCGACTCCACCGAACGCTTGTTTCTTGCACGACTTGAGCTTCTCTTGACGACTCAACCACTTTTTTCTCTCTTCGTCTCGCTTTACTATTTTTCTCTCGTACTTGCACTCGCAAACTGGCCTCTTGACTTGCAGCCTCTTTGGCATCGTGCAGCAACCGTACTTGGTGAATTCGACGCACCTCAACCAGCAAGGAACGTTGTCACGACAGCGGGTGTAAAATTCCAGGAGGCCTTCGTCTTCGCAGGCTTTCGACCATTTCGTGTCTTCACGATCCGACATTTTCTTCGCCGCTTCTCCGGATTTAATGTCGGTCTTCGTATCCGCTTGCTTCGACTGCCCGACTTTTGCAGCAGCGTCTTTCGTCCCTTCTTGCTTCGAAGATTTCTTCAATTTTCCACGTTTTCCTGTCCTTTTCACTTCTTCTTCTTCTCGCTTCGACGATTTTCTCGACTTTCCAGATTTTTCTACGGCTTTCGTATCTTTTGGAACCGCCACGTTTCTCACTTCTTCAGGCTCGTCGTGAGCGGGCCTCGGTTCCACGCGATGGGAATCAACAATTTTTTCTCTTCCCGTCGAACACTCGCACGGCTTAGGACCCCTCTCTTGTTTCTTCATTAGACTCGGTGGTCCGAGATATTTTTCGATGTACTTGAACTCTTCATTTTTTCTATCTCTCGTGCAGTGCTCGTAGGGTGATTCGTAAAGTTCGTATTCAGGAATGTATTCTTCACTGTTACGTGCACTGGGCTCTGGAGTTATGTAGATGAGACCGTCGATGACTCGCGAAATGATTTCGTCACGTTTGCTCTTTCCGTTTCTCGTTACTCCACTCACGTTGTAGAGCAGCACTTTTTTGGCGTTTCTGTTCTCACGACACTCGCATGGTTTGCCTCCTGGCCGGACGGGAACTCGGTCCATCGGAGCTCCTGGTTCCACCAGGTACGTTAACGTTTTTTCTGCTGGTAAAGCTCGCTCCGATTCCGTTCGCCAACCGAAAGGACCTTCGCCGGGGGAAGGCGAGTCTTCGGGTTTAGGGTTAGAAAATATTTGCCGGCCTCCGCAACAACTCGATGGTTCGCCTTCGCGCTGACATTTTCTGGGCTGTTCCTCCGGAAGCACGGCCGGCGAAGCGATCAATTTGTTGGCCATTATTTTTGAGCGATTCCATTCTTTCTTCAATCTCTTCATCTCGTGCAATCGGCTTTTTTCGTCATCGTGAGTTCTGTCCGTTTGCAGCAATTCGCTGCTCCCTTTAGGACTGCCCGGCTGCAATTCTTCCGAGCGCAAATCCAGCGTCGTGCTCTTGGATTTACTCATCGCGTTGGCCCTCACTTCGTCCTTTTCTGCCGGAGATTTTTTCCTCTTTCCAAGTCGCCCGGCTGTCTTAGCCAAACGGGAACTTTCTTTTCTGTTCCCGGGGCCGGAAGGTGTGTCTTTCGATTCAAAGGCACTGCCACTTTTGTCGACCACCGCAGAACAACCCGGATCACGATTCAGCTGCTTCTCCTCCGCCTTCGTCTCCGCAGCCCTCTGTCGTGGCGCCCGAACCCGCTTTTTCTTCTTCTCTTCCGCGTCTTCCTCATCCTCCTCTTCATCATCCTCATCTTCATCTTTTTTTGGCTTTTTTGGTATCGGATGACGAGCTCCAAACGGTGCACCGCAGATCGCTCGTCCTGGCTTATCACCGCATGGTGGACTCTGAATTTTGGGGAATTTCAGTCCGCAAATTAGACAAGCAATTAAACAAGCAACGGAAACATAATCGGAGAATTTCAAATCCACTTTTTTTCACTACGACCTCGATTCCATTTAAATAAATTTAGTGAGCAAGGAGAACGATTTCGTGGGAATTTTACACGAAGAATAATTGATAGTACTTTGTCCAATTCGGTACTGAGAATTGAAATAAGTCGATTGGCAAAACTTATAATCGAAGCTATTGAGATGATAACGTCGATTTGGAAATCTAAAAAAAAAAATAAATTTAAGAATCGACAGTTTCAACTTATCACTCGAAGCTCCGAAAATGGGTTTTTGTTGTTTCCGCGCGAGTGTCAGATCTAATCGAAAGAGTCCGATTACGAGTGATTTGCAGGGTCCAAAATGTCAGGAAAACGAGTTTTGATTCGTCGTGCGAAGGGAGGTTTTGTAAAAGAGTATAATCAAAAGACTAAACTCAAGTCAAACGTGTAATCTGAAAATATTTGAGGGAAAAATTGAGTAAACGTTCATAACGAACTTCGAGAATACGTTTCGCTTCGGCTTCTCTGCGCGCGAGTTCTTCTTCATCCGGAATATTGATAGCACCCCAAGGACCTCCGCAAACAGCCATTCCATCTTCGTCCCCGCAAGGTTGGAAGTCTGCCATGCTGTACATTCTTTTTTCTTCCGGAGGCCAAGCGTCTCGAGTAGATTTTTCTCTCTCTCGAAGTTTAGCTCGTATTTGTTCGTCAACTATTTTCTTAAAAGGATTTCTTCGGCAGGTTCTATCATTGGGATAATCTCGACAAGAGGTAGCACCGCTGGCTTCCGGGCGGTATTTTCTCCCGATGCAAATTTGGTCCTGTTTGGTCCATGGAATGTTATCGTCGCTCGTGATCTCGAGAATACCCTCGTTTATCATTTTTTCGATCGCACAGCCACACGGTGGCACATTTTTTACTGCTTTTCCAGCGATCGATTGGTCCACGATCTTTCTTGGCACGTGCTCCGTCTCCTTGGACACTCCGCTCACGTAATAATTCATTTCTCCCTTCTCGTTAATCACCCCACTGATAATCTTATTCTTTACTATTTTTTCGTATGATGGAATAATTTGCGTAAGATTTTCTGTCGATTCGGTAGGGCTCGGTGCAGGTGAATTCATCACCAATGAACCAACGACGTATCTGAAATTTTGTTCATTTTATTGATTAAATTGATTTTTATTTTTAATTAAATTATATTAAAAATTTTTTCTTTAAATTAAATTATTTATTAATATCCGAGCATTTGAGGAAAAAAGAGTTCGTTATACAAGAAGAACGGTGTGATGTCTATAAAGTTCTTTTCTCATATTTTCTGCATCACTCTTGCATCTTTTCCAACATCCACAAAAAACAATGAAAATATATACGAATTAAGCACACCAAATTACATAAAATTCATGCATGATAAAGGTCAAAAAAAATTTTGGTGCTCAAAAATGCGTTTTTTTTTTACTTACTCAATATTTTGAAGGTGTATAAGCTAAAATAACTCTGCATTTAAATTCACCGCATGAAATTACATAAAAATCATGCATGATATGGGTGAAAAAAAAATTTTTAACTTCAAAAATGCGATTATTTTACAATTTTAGTAGTTTTTCGCAATTTACTCAAAATTAGTGGGTGCAGGTACTGAACTGGCTCCGAATTCTGATTCAGCGGATCAAATTACATGAAAATCATGCATTATATAGGTCAAGAAAGATGTTCGAATACCCAAAATGCGATTATTTGAAATTTTTAGCAGTTTTTTGCAATTTACTCAAAATTGGTGTGCGCCGGTGTAATTATAAAATACTAATTAATTAATATTAATTAATTCAATTTTAATGATTAAATTTTGGTGATAAACTAATTGGCGTGAAAAATTCATCGAAAAAAATTAATTTCGAATAATCTGTTGTAATTGCCTCGTAATCGACGGTGTATCGCAGATTAAGGAGGGTGGCTAGGGACGATACAATGTTGCCATGCTAAACCATGTAAAATACATTAAAAATTTCAAAATGATAAGAATTTAATAAAATTTGGTGAACATATTCTTTAGAGTTAAATTTGACAATACAAATTTTTTAAGATTTTTCTTCTGTACAGTTATCGAGTAATTGATCACTAAAGTTCACGTGTATAAGCATAGCGTTTCCATATATATAGGTATACATTCCGGGCATAAGAAATCTGCGTAATTACTCGATAACTAAGCAGAAGAAAATTTTGAAAAAAATGGTGTCTTCGCACTTGATGTTGAAGAACATTATCACCAAATTTGATCAATTTCTTATCAATTTGACGAACGTAGCCACCCTCCTTAAATGCAATTATATCTAATATAATGAGGGATGAAAAAAAAATTCCTCAAGACTGTATGGATTTGTTTGGCATAGCTTTGGCGACTCGGTAATGTGATAAACTTACTTATTTTTTTCTCCATCAGTGACTACCGATTCAATGACCATCTGAGGAGTTTTCGTCTTATGATATTTGACGTTAGCTTTTCTAGTTTGTCTGCAGCTGCAACAAGGATCGCAGCTCGTTTCCGGTCCCATGAGTCTGAGAGTAGATTCTACGCTTTTTAATATTTTGTCAGCCTCCTTTTCAACCTTCATAAATTCTTCGTCAACATCCCGAAACCATTCTTGCCAATTGCGCGATAAATTTTCCCTGCCGCGGGGATACGATTTTTTTGATTCAACAAGATTGAGGGCTTGGAAAAAATCCTCGTCGCTGTTCTCAGGCGTCACGCAAGCGATGCCACTCGTCTCTCGAGTTATTGATAACTCCGGCGAATCTTTGTTTTCGGAAATAGCAGCGACGATCAGATGCGTTTCTTTGCCATCTTGGAGAGGCCTCTTCTCGAAATGCATTTGCTTTCGATCGTCATGGATTTCATTATCTTCCATAATCACATCGTCATCTTTAGCTTTTGCCTGAGAGGTTATCTTTGACTTCCGGGATTTCGATTTCCTATGACGCCCATTCAAATCTTTGTGCCTGTTACTTGCACGAGTTTTTCTACTCTTTCTCGGCGCCAACTCTTCTTTGGCTTCTTCGGGTTCTACGCTCTCTGCGGACAATTCATTTTTCGATTTTTTTCTAATCGATTTCTTGTTCTCTTTGCCCAAAATGGGAGAGGCCCGATGTTGGCCTGACTTTTTCCCAGAGACTTTTCTCCGTTTTCGAATTTTGCTATCAACTCTAGTTTCTCTGTTGAGTTCACTGATTTTCGGGCGCTGTTGAGATTCTAATTGTTCAGGCAAGTGTTCAACCACGTCGCGAGATTCAACGTTCTCACTCACCTCCTTTTCGGGCTCATTATCTTTTTCCTTATCAGTTAATTCACTGCGATAAGCTTCCGGCTGATCTTCGTTGCGCTCGACGTCCTCGTCACTATTTTCTATCGACTGATCTATCGCCGCATTCCTTTGCTCCGAATAGGGAATGAACGGGGGCAAAATTACCCGAGGAATTGGCAACTCCTCGCACTTCTTTTTCCAAAGGAATAATTCCTTTTTGTATATCCACTCCGGCTTCGTGGATCGAGGTTCGACGAGCGGCGAGTGCCCTTTTTCTCGGGGTTCCACGGGCGGTGGTCGCACGGCTGTGAGAATTGAAATATTATTTCAGGGCTTATCATCGTCCAAACGTAACGAAAAATCTTTCTAATCGTCCGCTTCTCATAACTTGGCATCATTTAAGATCGAAAACAAAGTTTTTTCACGATAAACTCTCGACTTTTTTCTTTTTTCTGTTAAACTTAGTGATTTTATAGATAAATGCGCTTCGTCCTGGCGAACTCAAACTGCAAACGAGAAGAAAGTAGCTTTCGAATGTTTCTGAATTTGTAGTAGAGATGAAGATTAAAAATCAACTTCATAGGCCGTACAAAAAAGCTCTAACCGTAATGAACATGCAAAGTGATGTAAAAATCGGAGTGAGTCAGGGTCAAACGTCGCGTCTACTGATGATAAACGTGTTATCAGTTTACACGTATCACGATAAACTTTGCCGAATCGGTGAAGCGTTCAATTGTTTCCAAATTTGTTTTCTCGCATCTTCAATAATGAAGCAAATAGCTCATTTTTGGAGACGACTCGTTGATCTCGCAAGTCCGATAACTTTTCGAAAAATATTTCACTTTCTCACGTTTTGGAGGTAATTTTGGAGCCACGCCCATAGGAAGCCGGCGATGCAATTCGACGACTATTTCCGGCAGTAGCAGGAAAGCTATAGCCGATAGAATAATCCTTTCGTTGCAATCGTACGTTTTTTCTGCAATAAAAAAAAATTAATGAAACGAAGAATCGAACGATTCATGAGAATCAAGTTTGCCGTTCAATGAACTTTATCCGCACAACTCTGGGGCATCAAATACTCGTCACATCTGCTTTTTTGTATGAATATTTACGTATAAACTGGGAAAAAATCCGAGGGTAAAAACCTCGCCGTTGATAAAATATGAGAGAAACGTCGATGTTTTTCTTCGGTGGCTAAAAACTTTTGTCTACGAGGCGGTATGGGAATTTTGATAACATGCATCCAGCTGACATCGAGTCAACGTAAAAGCTCGAAAGCCAATGAAGCATAAGAACTCCGATAGCCCAAATTTTCATTCCAGTTCTGATCCTCGCAGCACACATATTTTTTATCGCCCGCTCGGACGTGCCGGGTCTCCGAGACCCGATATAGTTGCGATTTATCGAACGAAGCTCTATTAATTTCTCGATTAATTTTCAAGTGAGAATAAGAGTAATGGCATGAGCTGATGACGAAATTTCTTCGAAACTCAATATGCAAGGTTTTATTCAGTGTCTCTCAGACCCGGTGAACTTCTCGAGCTCATCGTCTCTATAAATTTTGAACAACTTATCGTTGTAAAATTTGAAATTTCTAGGAAGCCGAGCATTCGTATCGGAGTTCGACTATATTCGAGGCTTTTCACGATTAGAATAAGTGTTTTTTATTATTTTTGACAAATCGTAACACTCTTTTTCACGTCTCAAAGATATCGAAAGTTTTTCACGATTTCCTTATGCAAAAGAGGACAAAATACTTTCCAATTTTGTCCAAATGAAAACAACTGTTCGTTGGAGCTCCAGTGAAAGTTCGAAAGGAATTCTACTCGCGCGAGTAATGAAAGAATTAAATTTCCAAGCACAAATGTGCACGAATGCGATGTAAAACGCAAAAAAGAAATTAATACGTACTGTAATTTTCGTCTGTAAAATATTCGCCTGTTACGATGCGATAAATCTCGGACAGAAATTTCACGGGATCGAGATCGGTGGAGCGTCTCAATTTTTTAATCTGCTGCGGAGAAATTTTGACAAAAGTAGACGTTACGCCGATATCGCCGAGTGCACGTTGCGTCCGTCCAGTGACCTTTTCGAGATGATCGACGCGTATGATGTCACCGAGGGCAAAAACGTTCTCCATCTGCGTTTTGTAAATTCGTTGATCGTATAAAGTATAAAAAATATCAACGATTACGAAATACATTTGGAAGGTGCATTTTTTATATTTTTTTGCGTTTCACGAGCGCTGATTCACCTGAGGAATTGACAAATCTTGATACCATCGGGGCATGGAAGTATTGGAAATCGCTTCGGTCGGCTCTTTCACCATTTTTCACAATTATTCCTTTTTTTTGTGTTTTTATCTCGGTCCGTTCAAGGATCGTGAACCCTCGAAGGCTTTCTAGCCTCGCTGAATACTTGAATTTTTCGTAACCCTGACATTTCTGTCGCGTTAATTTGCTACGATCGACGACGACATACCTCCTCTCAAAAATTCACTGTTTCATGTTTTTTTTGTTTTGTTTTTTTTCTTCTTCTTCTTGTTCTTTAATAGCCAATTTCAGTATGTAAGTAGATCGTTGAAATTTTTCGGATTTATCGATTGAGGACTTCGCTTCGGATCGTCGCGTTTCATGTTCACACCGTTACGTCGATAAAACCATGCGCGGATAATCGATTTTCGGCCGACTTTTGTCCCTGGCACTGGTGGATGATCACCCAGACGCCAACCGTGCAACCAATACGTGCAATCCGGAAAGTAATATCGATCTTCCGGTTTGTCTTTATACCTTGAAAACGGATTATCAGAAGGTCGAACGTTCAAGGTCCGAGAATCGGAAATCTCCACGAAAATATAACGAGAATAACCAAAAGAATTCTGAATTTTTATGTCAGCGCGAATAAATGTTTGGAAATGGTTTTTTTTGCAACAAAAATTCAATCACTTTTGTGACCGCCAAAGAATCGGTTGCTCGAAAATGTTTTTAAGGTAGTTCATGCGCGAAACGATTCTCTTAATACCGACTGATCCATCCTCTTAAGATGATGGACTGATCCATCCTCTTAAGATGATGGATCAGTCGGTAATCACAATCGTGAGTGCGAGAGAGATGGCTGCAAATTTTGAAAAGGAAATTTTTCCACATCGTTCGTCTGATCGAAAAAATAAAAATGTCATCGGATTTTTGCGATCGTGCTGCGTACGATGACATTTTTATTATTTTAATCGGACGAACGATGTCAAAGAGTTTCAATTTCAAAAATTCGAGGTGTGATTACCGACTGATCCATCATCTTAAGGATTGAACAAAATTGGTAATAAGCACTCGTATAACCTCACATTTGCTTATTTCAGCATTTTGTTTCTTCTTGGCTCGGGTCATTCCTGTCACAGCCTTCTGTCTTTTCATTAATACTTTTTTCTCGATCCATTTCCCCTTTGCGCTCTCTAATGCGATTTTTTACATAAAAAATTACAATATTTTCGACAAGGACCAATGAAATTTCGGGTTCAGTCAGTGGTGGATCCCCCATTAAATAATGGCTTGTAATTTCATTCGCCAAAATATAAGTTGAAAAAATTTATTTACAATTACTAATTAAGGAGTTTCGGTACAGGCGATACAATGTTGCCAGGCTAATCCATGCTAAAAAAATTAAAAAATTCAAAAAGTTCAAAATTTTATAAAATTTGGTGAACATATTCTTTAGTGCCAAATTTGACGACACAAATTTTTTAAGATTTTTCTTCTACACAGTTATCGAGTAATTGATCACTAAAGTTTACGTGTATAAGCATAGCGTTTCCATATACATAGGTATACATTCCGGGCATGAGAAATCTGCTTTAATGCGTAATTACTCGATAACTAAGTAGAAGAAAATTTTGAAAAAATTTGAGTTTTCGCACTTGATGTTGAAGAACATTATCACCAAATTTCATCAATTTCTTAATATTTTGACTTCTGTACTGAAACTCCTTAATAACTCTGACATTGATCTCAAGGCGTTGTATTTTTAATTAGGGAATAAAAATCGACCGGAATTAAACACCCATAAAATACGATCCTTCGGGCATGATCTGCCTTAAAATTTCTTTTTAGATGTTTCTACAATAGAAATCACATAATTTTCTATATCACGCGTTAAATTGGTGAAATTCCTAGTTGTTACGAGTCAATAAGAGACTTCGATGAAATTTGATTGCGATATTAATCGGCACTTGAGGAAAGCTGAGAAACGCGGTCTATCGCATCATTTCACCTTTCAACGAGCCTCTATTATCTTTCATTGAAATCCAATACATCGCGTACACACTCAACGTACCTTTGACGCAAATATTTATTGGTGGTTATGTAACTCGACTCTCCGGGGTTATAGAGAATTTCACGTACAGAAGGATCGACGGGCTTCATCACATCGAGATTGACAGAACCGTCCGGTTTGGGGGGTCTCCAAGCCGGAAGCGGTTGGACTATTTCGATCTGTGAAGAAAAAGATAATGAGAAATGGGCCAGGCCCGTCGAGTCTTGAGCGCACACACTTTTCCATCTTCTTCCTTTTTTCTTTTCAGTCTTTCCAATTCCTTATCTTCCCGGATAGTTTGAGCTTTGCGAATGAGCTTTTCGTCTTGCAGATTGGCCACGAGACGCTCTCGATTTTGCTCGTACCATTGGTTCCTAAACTTGTTCTCGGTTTTTGTAGTTTCATCGTTGAATAATTGATACCGGGTCGTGCCCAAACCCCGGGATTCCCGCGCCATAGTTCTAATGAATATTTAGTCGTACTGAGTTAACTCGGAATTTGAAAAGCTATTTATTCGGCCGAGAACTGCGCGTGTGACGCGTTGCCGTCTTTCAATCGAAATTCAACTAGAATTTATAGTCTTCCGTCATTTTTTTTACGTCGATATTTCTCGCTCCGAGAAATTCATTGTGACAGTGTGTTTGGATCTTTATTCATAAATATCACCAAGCCAGCAAAGAAATAAAAACGGCGAAAAACTAAACATCCCAACGCGCTTCATCGTAACACATTTTTTAAAGTTGATCATTCAGTGTGGATATTTATCAAGTGAAGGAAACAAAACTCATTTTAATAAAAATTTACGTTCCCATTATCACTGTAATCACGCGTAATGGGACTAACGATTAAATTCAAATTATGAGAGCAATAAGATGAAAACACCTTTCGAAAATGAAAGCAACGGGGCTCGCCGCAGGTACCAAACGCCGAAGGTCAAGCAACGATGTTGGGTTCAAGCTTCGAACGTCAGTGCACTTGAATCGTATTTTTTCATTGAAAACGAATTACGGGCTTGAACTTGATGAATTTATTGATTTTTATACACCGCAAAAAAAGACAGGTTGCGGTTAAAAGTTCGTGAACCGGAGCGACGAAAAGGACAGTAAATGCAGAACGATTCTGCCCTTCGATCGTTCGCCGAATTGGCCCCTTCGGCCATCCTCGCACTTTTGACACTCGATTGGTTCTTTTAATATGAGAAAAAAATATAAAAATATATTATTGGAGAAGGAGAGTAAATCCGCCGAGATGATAACTGTTTTACATTGATTGGTTAAATTCAAACAATAAAAGACAGTTATGCAGAAGTGTAAATGATAAAAATGATGAAAAATGTAAGTCTCCTCCCACTTTAAGGCGCCCCAGGGATCTTATTTTACGGGTGTTTAAATTCGATTGATTTTTATTCCCTAATTAAAAATATAGTGACTTTATATTAAAGTCAGTGTTATTAATTAGAAATTGTAAATATTTTTTTTCAACTTGTCTCACGGCGAATGAAATTACAAGCCATTGATTAATCGGGGTCCCATCACTGACTGAACCCGAAATTTCATTCGTCCTTGGCGCAAATAGTTTTTTATATAAAAAATCGCATTAGAGAGCGGAAAGGGAAAACACACCGGGAAATGGATCGAGAAAAAAGTATTAATGAAAAGACAGAAGGCTATGACGGGAATGGCCCGAGCCAAGAAGAAACAAAATGCTGAAATAAGCAAATGTGAGGCTATACGAGTGCTCATTACCAATTTCGTTCAATCTTCAACGTAATATATTTTTATTTCTAGTAAGACAATCGTCTTGAATTTTTTCCCAGACCTTCGTTATATACTTCATTGTTATTGTGTACGTTATTCATAAACTTCGTAAGAAGCGTTCATTCGTTATATGGAAAGATAAACGATTTTTTACCCATAGTCCCTATAACCCTGTGTATTTTTCTTAATATTTAACCCTTAATGTGCACACCTTTTCAGCGAGATATTTCGTGCACGTGGGGTCACTTTGACTCCAGGTCATTTTTGACTTGGAATATCTCGATAACTATGCGCTTTTCGGAATAAAAGGTTTAGTCACTTTTTGCAGTGAATTGATTCAACTTTAAGGCTGCAAAGTCGGATTTTCAAAAAAATCATTTTTCATTGTTCAAAAACGTGCTCAAAGTTGATAGTGCGCGTAAAAAGCACTTTTTCGGTTAAATCTCTCGTAAAAAATTAAATTTTGAGTTTTGAAAAAAATCCTTACAGAGTATTACAGACAAGGGCCCATGCTTTAAGGGAAAAATAGTCCACTTTGCAACCGTTCCAAAAAGTGTATTTATTTTGGAGTATGAAGCGGCTACGCTCTCTACTTTTAGAGAGGGGATAACGACTTCTTAATATTGGAGGTTTTACTTATGAGATGCTCATCTGTAAATGCTATTTATGTGAGAAAAAAATTTTGGGGTCAACCTGACCCCAGATGCACACTAAGGGTTAAACACCTTTATCTCAATAACCAATAAGACGAACCCTTTAAAATTTGACACGTGTCAGTCGACTAGCCACTTAAACTCTGTGTAAATTTCAAGATTTTCTTAATAAAATCGTTTCGTGCATGAACTATCTTAATAGGGTATTTTACACCATGTAAAAAAATATATAAAAATGCATGATTATGATAGATTTCGTAAAAAGTAAACGAGAAACGTCAATATTTATTCATAAAAATGCAATGTAAATTTTATAATTCAATTTTAAAAATCATCTTTTTTCAACTGTTTTTCAAATGTCGAAAACGCCATCCGCCATATTGGATTCCAACGTGACGTCACTCCGATAGTAAACAATCTAGATTCTTATTGTGCGCTCTGTGTTATTTTGAAATTTTACAAGTTATTATGCACGTTTGTGGACTTTTATCGTTCATTTGATTAAAATCGCATTATGGAAAACGGTTTTGTGAAAGCAGATAGTACAAATCTACCAATGATAAATATGTTGATGGTGGCGATGAATCCACAATTTTTGTGGCATTTTTACACTTGTATTATTGCATTCAGGCACGAGACACCAATGATATACCACTATAACTCATTATTTTTAAAAATCTTATTACTTGGTCTTTCGCAATTGTATTGTTTACTAACGGAATGACGTCACAAACCGAAAAAACATGGCGGCTAGCGTTTCCGCGCTAAAATTGAAAATCATAAATAAAAAATAGTTTTCAAGACAGTTTTCGGTCTTATAAAATTGAAATAAAAATTCTACTGGTTTATTACGATCACAGGATTATTTTAAAACAGTTTTCAAAAAAAGGTGTAATACCCTATTCTTCAGTGGTGACATACTAAAGGGTGTCATGGGATAAAAAAAAATGTTCCCCCCAAAATTAGGGTGGTTCCCTCCACTTCTGTATGTATGTACCCAATAAAAAGTTCATTCGAAGTTCGTCAGTGGCTGAAAATACTTTATAGAAATCCCAACCCATACAGCATCAGACTCCGATTTCATATTTTTCCTAAATTTCAGCTGACAATGAATAGGGCCATGAGAAACTGAGGAAAAACTGCTTCCTGCTCCATAATCGATTCCGGCGCTTAGCTAAACGCGGCTAAACGATTTTCCGTTCATGCATTGACCTCGCTCGAGGCTGCTTAACTCTGATAGAGCTCACTGAACCCATATACAGATCGCTGTCACTGAGCACGACGCTGAAGCTTGCAACTTTGGAGTCCAACGAAATGAACGAAAAAAAGATTTGTAATTCGCCAATTTTTTACTTCACGAATCATCGGTGTAGGTGAAAAACTACGAATTGGAAATTCGACAGGGAACAAGATTGGAGATTTACTGGAATTATCCGTGTTTTTTTAGATCATTTCGTTGAACTCCATTGTTGCAAACCGTCATTATTGAGCTGACTAATGGTACAGATACGAATTTGTCTTGGTCGTAGTAATAAATCTGGTCAACTATATAATCGAGGATAATCATAATACTTAAGATTCAGATTTTGTCTGACATAAAATGGAGCCTAACGATTTGTCATCTATTCTCGCTTAAGTCAAATTAACAGTAATGATTTATTGATGTTTTTGTTGTTTTACTCGCGAGTGTCTGAACTGACAGTGGTCGTTCCAGGTTCGCCGGATACTTTGCAACTCGGTCAAATCCGTCGACCGAGTTCTCTCTTTCTAGAGAAACAGAGTACTACAAAAGAGTATGAAATACCGCGAAAAACTTGATGTCCGCGTGTCCAGTGACGAGTACCTTAACCTGGCTAAACATGGCTGAGCAATCACGCATTACAGATTGGCCTCGTCCGAGGCTGCTCAACTGGGAATGTCATCGAAGCTATTTTCCGAACGCATACTCATCGCAACAGGTCCATCCATCATCGATAAATTTTCTTAAACGCAAAAGGAAAACAAGGATGAAGAATACTTTATAAAGATAAAACAAAACGCAAAGTACCAAAAAATCGCGGTCCACGTTACAAAAAGATGACTCCACATTATTGTTTTTACTGTAAAATTAAAATGATCAACAACGCATTCACGATCCTCATTTTTTTCATTAATTAATTTGATGGCAAAGGCCTCCATTTTTCGATGCTTCGCGTTATTTTTACGTTTTTAAAGTAACACATACGCTCATTGTTGTAAATAATTCATCGGCTGTAGCTCGCATTATGATTTATTTACATTATCAATACATTCAGTGCTTTGAGCTCTGTATCCATAAAGTAGCGTGGCTCCGCAATATCATCAGTATATTTCGATGCTATAGATAATAATCATACAAGGTGGGAGCATGCTCTATTTACATCGTTCAAACGATTCAAACGAATAAAGAGGAAAATATTCAACGATTCAAACGGTTCATTTAATTTCTCACATGGAACATTTTCCTGTTTCTTTTTTGGATATAAAATACGCGCGATATTATATATTTATATCTACATTATTTAACAATGAAGGGAAAAAAACAAAAAAATATATATATGTCGTTGACGGCTTTACCGGCGATTCATTGCGAGGGGAAAAAGAGCAAAACTGTTCGGTAATAATCACCCCGTTATCACCTTCTCTCAAACTCAACATCGTATGACTTTGGCCCAGCTATCGGCAGCCATGGGAAGCAATATTGTGTGAGGGAAGAAAAAGAAAAACGTCAAATTGTATGCGTTAATTACTCGTTAATCTTAATTATTGACTTATTTTCAAAATTTCGATAGAAAAATCCGATATTTTGGTATTTGGTCATTGAAGATACGACCAAATTCAACATTTTATGATCGAGTAATTTTCAAATTTCAACAGTCATTTAAAACTACGAGAATTTATCACTTTTTTTTATTTCTGAGGTACAACTCAAGAAATTTGATGAGAAATGGAGAAATTAATAAATAATATTGGGAGTATCTCCTTTGCTATCTTCAACGTCACAAAAATCCAATTTACAACTCTAATTGACGAAGTTTTTACTCCTTTTCCGATATTCGTTTCAATTTTACAAAAAATTTTCGAAGCTCTGAAACCGTTTGTCTCGTCGTGATCGATATCATTGTCGCTCTCGCTATTGTACACAAGGAAATCGATCGTTAACGGTTCACTTAATGAGCATTCGATAGAATAATAATATTTAACTATCGAGTGCATAAACTATGGAGCTATTATACGTTTGTTTTTTCATTTCGTTTTAACTGGTATATCGCTTACAGTCGATTGGTTCGAGAGAACAAAACACAAAAACGAAGGAACGAAAGAGAGGAAAAAATCGATACAACTGTTTATATTAACAATACTCTCGTTCGTAACGCCGATTACTCTATTTCAATGATTTCATTAGCAACTTTTATCTGCATGCGTCCCACCAACTCGACTCCCGCTTCGTTCGAACCTAATTTTTTTCTCGCTTTTCTTACTGTACAATGTTACTATTTAGTCTGCTTTGGCGTCCGCCTTGGCGAGTACTCGTTACAATTCATGTGTATTTCATTGTTATATCGGGAGCATCGTATGCCCCCCTCGTCTTCAAACTCGTGACCTTCTTTAAGCAATCAGATTTACGAGAATTGGAAATTTTTATTTCTTTCTCTTTCTCTTTCAGTCATCATTTTTCTCGTTCGACATTCGTCTTTTTCTCCTCGAAAATCATTCTCCTACTCGGACCGAGACGACAACAAATCTAAAACGACATTTCAATTAAGCTCACAAAGTTATTTTCTCGTATTCGACAGAACATGCCAGTCATACAATCTTCCTTTGCTTGTCAAATAATCAATCGAGTCAACAGTCTCGCTCGTAAATATCAATATCACTGAGGTGGTGTTATTATATTGGAGTCATAATAAAGTTTCGCAAATGCTTCGCTATCGATCTCGTCAATGTATGTGGAGTCAACGTCTGTGCATTGTTATGTATGTATATGACCATTCCACGTTTACGTTCTCTTCAAAAACTCCGTCGATTGTCTTTCAGTAAAAATTCTCACGAAATCCATGAAGATTTCGTGAAAAAAAAATAATGAATAAATATTTTTGATTTTTTCATAACTCAGCCATTTTCTCATTTTTAAATTTGTGCATGAAGTTTTCAATAATTTAATCAGGAAATAACGTGAGAATATCGATTCTTGTGAAAAAAAAAAAAAAAATCAATGACTGAACTGAAAAACACCAAGATACTTATGCACTATTTTTCACTCCGATACATTCGACATTCGTACTAGTTGAAAATAATAGTTTTCAGAATCGAAATGCTGCGTGAAATATCTTACATACATAGGTATCGTATAAATATATGCACTTGGTATAAAACAAACATAATATACCATTGTGAAAATGACTGCCAACGTTACCGTTGTCTCGTGCGTCATTCTTAATACTCTCGAGATAGTATCACGTAGAAATGATGCTTTGAGTAGCTTCGTCGGAAAAATTTGCGTTGCTCGTTCATTCCCAAAGAAAAATTCTGTTGCTTTCGGGCAAATTTTCCAACAATCATCTTCGGGACACTATGAACAATGGATATTATAAACGTCGATGCCGTACCAACGATGAAATATTTAAATGAATACTTTTTTAGCAGTCCTTCCCCGTTGATCCAATAATAAAACAGTTTCAAAACGACTAGAATAATATCTTGGCTCTTACAAAATTTCGAAAGAACGACTCAAGTTTTTATTGGGGCATGGACTAAATACAATGCTTTTGGAATGGAGGCTCCTGCTTAATCGAAGGTAGAAGATTAATGATTTTGTTTATCTTTTCGACGCTATTGTATAACGTTCATATTATTCAAAATTCATAAAGTCTCAAAAATGTCTGGAATTTTTTTATTTTTCGCAAAATTGCTAAGAACGGAATTCTGATGAAATAAAATTCAAAACTGGAAACGTACGTGTTATTAATAATGAATAAACTTTCAATGGGCACAGCATATAAGACGAGTATCTTTTTTAATGAATCAACTATATTGATGACGCCAAGAATACTGATTCTTACTAATGATTTCAGTGGCTGTGTTGCTAGTGTTGATGTCTAAAAAATGAACAAAAAGCACGATCGCTTTATACATTTCATCGTAAATAAAATTTTATGAGAAATAATCATATGGCCGAAGCGTTTTCCATGAATTATTGCTGCTGTGAAAGTTTGAACGATTTTACAAGAAAACAAAAATCACAAGTGAAAATTAGTGAGTCTTAGCGAACGCAACATGGTTCATTCTATTTTAAGATTTTCATCATGTCAACTCAAATTCAATTCAAATTAGTTCAGAGCATCGTCGTAACAGGTCGTAATGGAAAAACCGTTGTCGCGAACGTAAGAACAACAAAAGTTTCCTCAGATTTAGACGACTTTCATTCGAAAATGACGAAAAAGTGTGACACAGTTTTGATATTTTGATTTCCGACGAAAATGAAACATGTATAAATGTATCAGATCACGCTTTTATTTGTGCAACACGTGTTCATACACGAAAATTCTGTGATGTTATAAAATAAGCTAATGGGTGAATGAGCGAAGAACGAATGAGAGAAAGAAATAATGAAAGTTGTATCTCGTGGATGACACGTGTGAGTCTCTTGGTAAAGTAATCGAATTAAGTTTCATCGTTTCGTTCGTTTGACAAACCTGCCTGTGTCCTGCACTGGACGCTGAGTTCGTATTAATTATTTTTTTTCTCTTTTGCTCGCTCGTGATAGATTATTTTCTTTTTTTCAGTACGAATAAATTATTCTGCTTTCTAGCATGAGAATATTTATTTTCATTAATTTTTTCAGTTTTCTCAATTATTTTCTTCTAATTTGTTTACTCATCAGGAATTATTGTACGGTATTGATCGATTTCATATTCGATTTAACAAAATATTCGGTCATCAATAATAAACTTTTGAAATATAAAAAAATCGGCTCCTTCCAGGACGCCTCAATAAGCGCAGTCCGTGACGGATCATCGCGCGACTCATTTTCGTTCATTTTTTTGTTTTTAATTTTCTTTCATACGTGCCTAACTCCTTGTTACGTCGAGTAATACCGGCCCAGGGGCTTTGTTGTTGAAGTAGAGACCAGCTCCCTGAAAACTACTCGTTCGTGGTACTATTGGCGAACAGGGTGGTGTTGTACCACCGGAACTGTCGTCGGTTTCTGTCCCGAAACGCGTCTCATCCGATTTTCCTTGTAACACGTATTTGAAAAATTCGTACCTGAAAAATTCGATTATAAGCAACGAACATTTCTAAAACATCCAGATTTTTCAAACGTTTATGTGTTTCTTCCCTCTCCAGTTGATTCATCATCATACTTTATGCGCTTCTTGTCATTGATAAGATCTCCCAGCTCGCGATAAGAGTCACGTCTCAGGTTGAGGAAAAGGAAAATATAAGAAAAAAGCTTAGAGTCTTTATCGATTGATATTTCTCAAAGATATAAAGTAAATTGTCATGGTTTATCGGAAAAACAATCCTGTTATTCGGGTGACTCTCCATGGGCCATGTTAAATTCTTTTTTACTTGCTGATTGTCTATAGAAAATATGATTCAACTGTTGAGGTTCACCGGTAGGATTTATTTCAAACTTTTCAAATGTTGAATATTTTTTTTTTCCACCTCACAGTTGTAGATATTGACAAAGTCGACATTGCAATGGAGTTTTCCCAAGATATTTATTACTATTGCCAGAAGCTTCGAGATTTTTTAAGAAAAAAACTTCATCGTCCGGGGTTAAATATTATTATCATATCTTTTGAACTAAAGGTTCATGAGATTGGAATTATTCAGGATGCTATAATTGGACAAAAATGTGAAAATATTTAAGCATTTTTTTCAATTTTACAATGATTGATTTTTGCTATTAATCATTTGAATAAGACATTTATATATAATTCAGAAGAAATATTTTTCAGGATATTCGATCGATGATCATTCTGAGCACAAATGATTTTTCGAAAATACATCTTTTATTCAAAACTCTCCCAAGAAAAATAAGAGAAAGACTGAAAAGAGAGAAATCTGACACAATTCAAAAGCTTTCTAAGTAATTATAAAGATTTGTTGACACAAAGTGCACTTTGAATAACAAATCTTTATTCAACAATGCTTTAGAAGTAAATAAAATAAATTTCACTTACGTTGACCAACAGATCGTTGTGGCTGGCATTTGATAGATTATTCTTGCGTTTAGACCACGAAAATAGCCTTGAAGGCCCCCGAACCTGTACACTTGCTTGAAAGCATCGACCATTCCTTGCACTTTTCCATCCTGTTGCGTATTTAAAAGAGTTTTACAAACGTCCAACGGTGTTGTTATTGCAGCTGCTACTGCACCCGCCATCGCACCTAAACAGAGCAGCATTTTCAATCAATAATATTTGCGACAATGTACAGGACGAAATCTTCATTTCTAAACGCATCGATTGATAGTTCAATCAAGAATAAAGTTAAAGTATTCTTTTGATTTTTCAAATTTACATACTAACCGGAAATCATGTGCGCTCGTGGGTTGTATATATGTTCCGGATTCATCCAATTTTGCCCAAATTCGTATGCCATGAAGTGTATGCTCTGGAACGGCACGTTCATGGCCAATTGTGTCGTATAACTTCGATAAAATGCGAATACACCTTCCGTTTTATATATATGCTTTATACAACTTATAGCATTTCTGTACGGTGAATTGTACATCTGCAACCGTTGTTTTACCACTGAAAAACCACATAAGTTTATGTCGTTTTCAATCCTATTTTTCTGTACAACATCCTTCTTGAGATTATACGAATCCCTATCCCATAATTAACAAAATTTTATACTTCTGCTTCCCAGAATCACGAAGGGGAAATATTATGTAATAACAGAAGAAAGAGAAAATTGACTATTTCAACCACAGGCAAGATTGTCATTCTAGCAAAATATGCGAGTAGCAAATACACTCTGCTTAAAGTTGGACTTTTCATGCATGTGTGGGTGAAAAAAAAAATTCATAATTTCGGTACCTCCATTTCTATTAGTTTTTTTTGTTCTACATTGTTTTAACTATTCACCAATGAATACTTGTGAGATCTCAAAAGTGGCTGAATATTTTTATACTTTTGAAGAATAACAAAATGCAAAAATTTCCATCAAGAAAAATGATGAGTTTGTTGTTTTATAAATTTGTCTTTCCACAAATTATTCACAGTGCACACATGTCCTTGATATCTACCTTCAGCAGGATTCATGACTCCGTCATGAAGCAGAGTAGCGACACAGCCTGCTGCTCCATAGACTAGATGATTGAATTGTGAAGGTGTTTTAGTACTGATCATTTTGTTCTTGAGATATTCATAACAGGAAAAATACAGGGCATGAGCCGGTCCAGCTCCGGTTACCATGGTACCAATACCACGAATAGGTCGAAGGACACCTTCTTGGCGCACCATTCTACTGAGGACTGCGCCAACTCCTCCGCCTCCACCAGGACCTGGTGTCAACGCTTGCATTCTTGTCTGCAAAAAAAGATATTTTTTCAAAAGATTTTCTCATTTATAATGAAGAAAAACTTTTAGATTCTTTTCATGACTCATGATTTCTTGTTGAATGAAAAATCATAGCTCATTACATTCAAAGAGCTCAACAATCTAATCAGCAATGAGATAATAAACGAGGAAACCAGATATTCGTCGCTCATTTGACACAATGACATGCAATTTAGAAAAAACAGCTGTGTCATTTTGAGAATAAAAAGTACTCGAACGGGATGCACAAATGAAATTTACAGCTGCGATGCAACAGGCGTTTTCTAACATTTGCTATTGTCTCATTTTTTGTTCTGAATGTTTTGAATGAATATAGATTTGACAAATTTTTCATACTCGACTATTCTTGTACCATTGATGGAAAACAAAAACAAAAAATGTTCTACTCTGGAGTGATAGGCAACTCGTTTTTTTTTCAAATTGATGCCCAGCGATTAGAATGTTTGTCCTAATCATTCATAACCACTTGTTACTAATTTTTTGCATAGAACGCACTTTGAGACGCTTAGCATAATTTCTAGCATGTGTTTTTTCTTCACATTTTCATGTTTTAAGTCCTAATGATTAAATGAAAGGAGGCAAAAAAAACTAGATTGGTCCGAATTGCAGCTCATAGAACGTATCAGAAATAGAATCACAAGATCGACACGTTATGTAATACAGGTGCAATTATAAGCAAGAAACACTGTTCTCTTCAAGTTAATGACCCAATAAATAGGTAATTCTTAATAAAACACGAATTGAAATGTAATGAATCTGGATTGTTGAAAAAATTGGACTTTCTCAAAAACTGCCTGAAATTCTAAAAAAAAGTTCGATTATAGCCGATATACTTTTTCATCTACAGAAACAGACATAAAGTTCACAATTTCCACATAACAAAAAGGTAAAATCATATCTGGATAACATGAAAAACAACTATTCTCATAGTAGGATTATTGTATCTTGTTTTTTTTTTTTTTTTAGTCCGAACATGTTTGCAGGGAATTAGGTAACTATTTCGTCATTTTAAGGTTAGCCATACATACTTTCTATCAACTAAGGAACTTCTTCATAATTTCATTCCAGATAATTCTTCAAATCAAAAGAAAACTCTTGTCAGCTTTAATTATCTCTTTATTGTTGTTTATACAGGTAATTCTTAATATAATAAATCTTAGAATGGAAAACACAATTAGCTTTTCGATATTTTCTCATGTAAAACCTGTAAAACATATCAAGCAAGAATGTAAAAGTTTCAGGAAAGCATTTTTTTTATGGGAATTTGAGGTTATATTTATAGAATGAAGATCAATGAGCAACATGAATTGGGTGTCTAGGTTACAAAAAATTGACGTCATCAATAAGAAATGATAAACATGTAACGAAATGAAAAATGCAAGAAGCCGAATGGATTCCAATTCATTTTGAACGTTCGAAAGGAACGTCAGATACCGTGTAACGCAGCTGGAATAAATTTGATAAGACGTGACTGTCGCATTTAATTCTCTTATGAATTTGCGGTTGAAGCGAAACCGAACGTAAAAAAGTTTTGAAGCCAAACAAAGAAAAAAACAGAGTGAATAACAGAACCAGCCGAATTTAATGACTTCTCAGTAGTTTCTATAAAGAAACACATGTATGACGCATCAATTGATCCAAATGAATAGAGAAAATAAGAGCGTGAATTGCGTATAATCGTTGATTGACAAAATTTCAAGAAATCTCGGTATAACGTGATACAAAAAACCTCAAGTACGTTCCGGGAAAAAGAGGAAAAACATGTAGATTCCTTTTTCCTGGAATTTCCAATTGGCGAACGAGGATAAATCGTTGGCATTAGATAAGTTCATCAAGAGTTCGGAATATTTATCGAATAACTCGGAATCTAAAAAACTCTGTCCAAATTCATAAGGGTAAGTAAAGTGTACGTCTACGGTAAATCAACGTACAATACAGGTTAAATGTCATAAAAAGTAAAACGCAGCATGTAGGAGGGCAATTTCGTAGGGGTGCATAGAGAAACCCTATTTCTACATATAAACGTTATTAATTTTATTACCTTGACACTGTCAAGGGGATACATGACGCAATGTTCCATAATTCCGGCAAAAGCACCTGCAGTCATGTGTACGCCGACCGATGCACTCGGCAATGTTTCATAGTCTTCGGGATTCATAATTCAATCCACGTTTTCGTTTTCGGCAACTATTATCACACGTTAACTGTTTTTATTTCACTGCTTATATACACACGACCACTTTTTTTGACACCGCTATTTTTTTATTTTATCTTCAATCTCTTGTCACGTTCGCAGGAGCAACAAAGTTCTGCTGTTTTGCCCGATTATTGTATACCACGCGGTTTTCACACCGCAAAAGTACGAACACACCCGCGTCTATAAACACGCGCACATACATACATGCATACGTTCATATATTTACATTTATATATACACACAAAACGGATACACCACACAGGTGTCGGGAAAATGTGTTCCGCAGAGCCTGATTTTCAAGTGTATGAAGGAATGATGCAGTTTTATCGTTTGAATCGATGATTTTACTGGACAGAAGATCGCAGCAGCTTAACCAACACCGAGTATATTCTCTTCTTCTATAATCGCGACATGTGCGATCGTTCTCGTTGATTGTTTCGTAATGAGGCAACGGTTACGATACGACTACGTCCCCCTAGGTTATCCGCAAACAACTGCCCCTGCCGGCAGATACTGGCCTAACTATGGCTCGCTCCAATCATTTGCGCTTCACTTTTTACCTTCTCCCCCACACCCCGCCCGTTTCTTCTATCCCTCCCTTCCATCACCATGTCCTATCCTACGTTCACCGATTTGAGAGTATTCATTACGCATTAAAAACATACTGTCAGCTCGATTCAATCGTTGGAGAATCTAATTTATATGCATTCACACGAACGAGTTCACAACAGCGCCTTGACCTTTTCGCATTTCATTATAATAATCGTAGTGAAAATGCTACGCTGCGGGGTTAGGTTCACGAGCACGTGGCGCGCCTGCGCCTCCAAACCACGTGGTTATGTGGTTAATCCCTCATCCCCTCTTTCATTTCCCCTGACCCCGCCAGCGCCGCCGTCGTTTTAGCTCCATCTGACACTAGACAACTTATTAAAAAGAACTATTCCATCCATGATGCATTCAATAAGAACGAATACAGATTGAATTCATTAGGACGTGGATTAGAACTATTTTCCCGAAATATCTCAACGAGTATTTCCTATTTATTTTATTTGTGAAGAATTTCCAAGATATTTACTTTACTTATGATGAATTATTGTTGTATGGTTTTTGCATTAAAAAAAAAGGTATTATTCGATTTCTGCTCGAGTTCAATTCTTTTTAATATTCCCATTGTTGGGTACGTATTAGAAACAAGCAGACCAAGATATTCCGGATTGCGAGAGGGCGTGAGCATATTGGAAAACCGAAATTTTTTTCGCGCTGTTTTTAAATTAAAGCGATCTGTCAGTTGCGTGAGTGCGCGCGAGAGCAGAGAGAGAGAGTTGAAACGTGGTTTACTCGGATATCCTTGATATTTCGAAAACAATAAAAATTACACCTTGTTCTCTGATAAAGCAGCTTGTAATTCATATTTTCTTTCGAAAATCAAGCCACTTGGAATAAACCGTATGTGTGACAGGATTTTTACCGACCGTACAACTGTAATAGATGCCCGCAACGTTGCACGTTCGTCGACCGGCCGTTTTGTCCAGCGCGATTTAAACTCGATTTCATTTTTTTTTTGTTTCGACATATTTACAAGATAAGCCAAGACTTCAGCATAAATTTCCAAAAAAAAAAAAAACTGAATATTTCTCTTCAGTGATTCACTATTTGAATTTTATTTCACTTTCTGCCTATTTTCTTAACTATGTACAGCTTATTAAGGAGGTTGGATCACGAAATTAAATAAACAGAATGTGATAAAATTTGGTGATAACATTCTTTGGCATCAAGTATACAAATACAATTTGTTTCAAAATTTTTTACCACATGGTTATCGAATAATTGAGCGTTAAATCGAAGTTCTTATACACGCGAGATTTATAACTACATGGGAACTTAATTCCTCGAGAGCTATGTAGTAAAAAAATCTAAAAAAAATGATATTGTTATATATAAAACCAAATTTTATTAAATTCTTATCATTTTGAAATTTTTAATGTTTTTAATGATTTATCATGGCAACATTGTATCGTCGCGATTCTAAACTTTTCAGAATACATAAGTGAAAAAAAATTTTCATTTCAAAATGCTTCCGACGACCTTCCGACCATTTTATAGCCAATAATAGTAAAAAAAAATATCAAAAGAACGAGATGAGTGAATCGAGACATATGTTCGAAACCCCGGATTTTTTTCCTATAGTTTCCGTTATATTAGCCATTTTACCATATTCATCGAAACGAAACAGCAGATGTCACTTCAGTCGCGTCTGATAAAAAATTACGACTTTACGACTGCACCTAATATCCGGCCACGTTAAAACAGTTTGCTTGCTAGTGCATTCTTGAATTATTTGGAAAATTTCAAGAACCAAAGACAAAACAAAGCCACAAAAATTGCCACGTCGTTTAAATGAATTTCGACTAGTATTCGAAGATTATTCGATTGGTTTCTTACAAATATAATGGATTACTGGAGACCGTTGCTGCTTTTTTTTTCACTTTTTTCCGGCGCTCTGTCAAAAGGAATAGAACTATCCTTCGAATTGGCGGATAATGCCAAGGAGTGTTTCTATGAAGAAGTTGATAAAAATGTCACCTGCTCTCTCGGATTTCAGGTAAAAAAATGTCTTGAAGAATGTTTTAACTTCCAATTGATTTCAAATTTTTCCATATATGTAAAAGAAACGTAACTTATTTCCCTCCCTTGATTCATAAAAATCTGATGAATATTAAACAACAAACCCTAATGCTCGTCTTCAACGAATTGAAACCCCATTTTCATCAAGATATCAACCTTTTCGGTCACTATCCATAGACTGTAATTGTACTTTTTCTAGGTGATAACTGGTGGTCAATATGACATCGACATCACAATCGAAGCACCTAACAAGGAAATCATTCATCAACTAGTCAAAGCACAATCTGACTCTCATGAATTTATCACAACTCTGAGTGGGGTATACAAAGTTTGCTTTAGCAATGAATTTTCAACATTTTCGCACAAACTTGTTTACATGGACTTCCAATGCGGAGAGGAGTTAGCCCTTCCCGGTACAAAAGATCACATTACTGTTCTGACGCAGGTAATTGCTTCTCAAATTCTTATGAAATCTAAGCGTAAGCCTCATAGCATTTCTGGTTTTGGAATTTCAACTGTACTTTTTGTGTCACCTCAAAACCAAAAATAACCAAATGAAATTGATAGTCCAATAATTTCTCAAAAGAATTCACTAGTTTGTTGAAAAATCACTTTTTCGATCGTGTCCAAGAAATTGGTGCTTTATTGTGATTATTAAAATGCTTATTGAACAATCTAAAATGTTTTTATTAGAACAAGCTTATTTTTAAGTTGACTGGGAAAATATTACAACTTTTTTGCTCTCATTAAACATTTTAAAAATATCTAAAAACGCCTTTAATAGGAAACAGTTGATATTCTTTTCAATTAAAAAAAACCCAATATTCACAGATGGAAACTTCCGCACAAGCCATCCATGAACACATGGTTCGTATCGTAGACTACCAGACGTTCCACAGGTTGCGTGAAGCACAGGGGAGGAAACGTGCGGAAGACCTCAATGAACGAGTACTATGGTGGTCGATTATGGAAACAGCTGCGATTCTTGTAATTACAGTGGGCCAAGTGTTAGTCCTTAAAAACTTCTTCACCGAAAGAAAACCGTTCCAGCGACTCTAATAATGTGCCGATAAAATAATAGTCGTGTGCAGTCAACAACCGAATTTGTGGAGAGTCCTACTGACGTTAGGTTTTTTCATTCGTAACGAATTGCAAGACAAAATAACGTCGCTGTATGGACACGAATTCAGGAATCTCCTAATATAGATTTATTCTCTCCTACTCTCCTCGATCGCGCTGTAACGACCTGATTTCGTATTTAACGACGAAATGAACTATGGAAAATCCTGTGGTTCACGTGCATTTGTCAAGCATAATTCAAAAATTGAGGAGAGATTTATTCATGTTAAATAATATTGAAGATTGCATCGTTGGAACACAATGGCATATTTTGCTACGAAATGATATGGAGAAAAAAATATTCCATCGTTTTTCAACATTGAAAACTTCAATCTTATTTTATTGTGTGGCGTGTGGGCATTTTCCTAACTATTTTTGCGAGTACACTCGTTAAGTAAGCGATTATACTCGCATCAATGTTGGCAGGATTGTTGTCATTCAATCGGTCTTTTTGGTGGACCTGCAAATTGGATTGAATCAATTTGGAATCATTGTCAAACGGTTTTCACTTCATAACTTCATTGCAAATCGCGTTTTTCACACAATGTACATGTAACATAATTGAATTAAAATGGTTGTGTGAGAAAAAATATTCCCATTATTAATATCAATACGAATTTACTTTGTTTTTCTTCTCTAACCATTTAGGATATTCAATTGAAATCTGCATAATTGAAATGAATTGAAAAAGCTCTCGATTGATCAAGTTTAGAATTCTCCGGTGTTAAATTTTTCTAAACACATCTGTAAGCACAAATACTGGAGATTTTTATTTTCCTCTGAGTGCTAATTATTAAACTTTCAATCAAACATATTTTGGGTCTTGAAAAGTAATTTTAAATTTCTGCGGGGAACTATTATTATTGACTATTATTAAAAATTGCAAAAAAATCCTCCCACGATCGGTCACAAACACGTTTCATTCGATTCTGAGTCGAATGAGACATACGTGAAATGACCGAAAAAAAAATATTTTTTCAAAGGGAGTCGTGGGACTGAAAAGAACCATGAGCGGACCACGGCGACTGGTCGAGATCGTGCTGCTTCATTCGATACACACGAAAGCCACAGCTGTTCGTTTGGTGTCCTTGTCGTACGCATTTGGTTTGTATTCAGTTGTCAATATATCAATATCCTGCAATACCAGCATTGGTGTTTCACTTCAGTCAAAATGTTTACCGCTAGATGCGCTCGTATCGATTCGTGTGTGACGAATGCGTAATTCGTCACCAGAGTGCGCTGATTTCTGCGCTAAGAACCGCGAATTTGCGAATTTCGTATTTTAGCATTTCATACGGATTTGATAATTTGATCATTGAAATATTAACAAATGAGAGGAACGTGACGGACTTGGGTGACTAATATATAAGTATAGCATAAACAATAACCGCTAGTCGATAAGAAATACGAACGTATTGACTAACTCATTCTTATAGTTTACATTATAATAATCTCCATATGTTGAAATGTATCGAAATAAGGCTTTCTTTGATTTCTTATATAAATAGTTCTAGTATTCCAATACGATACTTTTACCCACTTTCATCTTATAAACATTAGGCTAGGACATATCCTTCGTCACTCTTATGCTAAGGACCTAGAATAATAAGGGCATTGTGTGGTTGCGAAGCGAGCGTGTGAAACCGAAGCGTGGGTCGCGAGACCCCAGAATTCGAATGAGTGGGAGAATGAAGAACAACGTGATTGGTCCGCGTATGAGCGGAGCGTACGGAGTCTGCGCGTGAGAATCAAAAGATTTGTGAGACTAAAAGTCGAACGGAATAGAATTAAGAGAGAACATTGTTGTCAGCCGAAGAGTCAAGATCCATATTTTCGTCAATATATTCATAAAACATTTAAATCTTTGTCTTGAGTTATTGAAGAGAAATTCGCAAGGCGAGTTTCAACTCCTTATCAATCGAACCCACCCAAAACTAAATCATTCGGAGCGTTACACGTGACTATATAGTTTAGACTTTTTCCACGCAAGGCGCTATCCTCGATTTTGAGTTGATCACGTGAGCTCGATGACTCTTAAATACTCAGTTTTTCACATAGCATTAGTATTAGTTTAGATAGACAGGGAAAATATGAAGAAGCGTTAATATAAATAGGGCAGTTTTTGAAAAGAGGAAAGAAACACTGGGTACACATGATCTAGCCACTGTGAGTGTCAAAAATAATATAGCAATGGTAACTATAGTATGAATGCGTGCGAGATCACGAAGGTATAGATGGCGCCACGATCCGTGCGCGGGAACCTCGCGTCGTAAAGGTTCACTCGCCGGCCGGACAAGTCAGTCTGAGCACGAGATTGAAAGGCAGTGGACGACGCGTGACCTCTCAAACAGTGCATCCACACACAACTCCTTTCTAGTCCAGGAACTGTGTATTTTTACATACTCGGTATGTCTTTGTTAAAGGTCTAGATCGCGACTAGAACCTAGATTGTTCTGTGTGAGTGTGAAAACCGATATTAGAGCTGTGTGGTCAGCGTCATGGGCTACACCACGCTTTCTTCAATCGTTATATTTCGTACAAATCGTACCTGTGTTATTAAATCTTCCCCACGGCAAAAACTGACGTTCGTTAAATGAAGATATTTGCGTCATTCGTCATTCCAATTATCCTGACTGCTGATGATTTCACCCAAAACCATCCGACCGTAATATCCGAGCTCGTGAGGGGTAAACGAAGGAAGAAAACGAAGAGACGTTAACACTAACCAAGGTAAATACGAAGAGTCCTTGAAAATCTATAAAGAGGTTTTTGAAAAGAAGAACATAATTTTAGGTATTAATCATACTGATACTTTGAGAACGTTACACAACATTGCTAGAGTACTCTTCAATCCAAATAAATATCATGAAGTCTTGAAAGCTTTACAAGAGATTTTCCTTGAATACTCGATACAACATAGCAATAGTATATTACACACCTAGGGAGGGAAAGTAGACTACTTCAAACCGCGGGCAGAATTGTCACCCGAGCCGAAGGCGAGGGTGATAAGCACGCGGTTTGAAGTGGTTTAATTTCACTCCCGTGGAGTGTATACTATTTTTCACCACACATGCACCGAAAATTCAACCTTTTGATTTCGGAAAGTTGAACTTTTGGCGCAGGTGTGGTGAAAAATGACTTTTTTCACAAAAATTGATGTAGAAATCGTAATTTTCAATTAAAAAAAAAATCAACTCGTTCTATAAATCTGAGAAATCTTGCTTTCAGGTAGTATTAGTTAAATTTGTCACGCTGGGGTGGATCGGACCTCGGATCTTCGCATGATCTGACTTGATCGACTACCAAAACTAAACTAACGGGCCCTTTAAAATAATAACGATGAGGCTCTCTTCTCAAAGGTTCGAACTATCGACCGAGGGCACCACAAGTCCCATTTTCTCAAAATTTTTATTTGGTTGATCGAAAACGGCTGGGGTCCAATATACCCTGTGTGACTATTAAGGGTTAAAGTCTATAGAGAAAGTTTTGATCAAAGAAAAGCTGTTTTTGGACCAAGTCATCCGAGTCTTTTAGATATTTTAAAGAAGATAGAGATGATTAATTTTTGATTTCAGCTTGAGGGTAGCGAAGCATCAGAGGTTCTCCAGCATCTGTTGAAAGGTGGTTCTGATACCAACGATAAAGATATTGATGGAAGAACACCTTTGCATTACGCTGTTAGCAATGGACACATAGATATTATGAATATCTTACTAACAAATGGAGCTAATGTTAATCAAGTTACTAATAAAGGTAACACACCGTTACACACTGCTATTTCCAAATGTTACAAAGAAATTATTGAGGTTCTGTTATAACATATCAGTCGTGATAAATTAAATGACTTTGTTAATGCCAAAACTACTTCTAGTGGCACTACATCACTTCATGTTGTAGCTAAAAGTGGCTCCTTGCAAGTTGTAAAATCTTTATTAAAACATGGTGCAATTTATATCATTGAGAACAAAAAAGATAAAATACCTATTGATCTTTCTAAGGATCAAAAAGTTACTAACTTACTAAAATTAATTGAAGAATTGTTTGTTTCAGCAAGCCACGGAGTCAAATTAAGGGAAAGTAGATTGTAGAAAAAAGTACAAGTTTTTGGTACATGGACTACTTTATACTCCGCATCACAGCTATAAGTATACCTTTTGATTCTATTAGAAATATTTATTGCGTTAAAGGAGAGTGTACCTAAACACCTGAATTTATTACAGAAACTAAAACATTGCAAGATAGTAAAAATATTAAACTAGTTTGACTCATATTATATACTGTGGATAATGTATCATCTATTTATAATTATATTAATATAAGAAAAATGTTATAATCTGGAAGGCCGTCATTATTCTAGGTAATATGGATGTAAACTATAGTTTAATTTCTGCGGTTCGTGAAGGAAGACTAGAAAGAGTAAGGGAGTTAATCGATTCTTTTGGGCTATCTTACTCACAAGCATGGTCAGAAGGATATGTTTTACTTCGTGATGCTGTTGAGAATAAACATACAGCAGTTGCTAAGCTACTTTTGACAAGCGGCTCTAGAGTTGACAGCAAAAATAACAACCCTTCTAATACTCCTCTTCATATTGCTGTTACAAATGGTGACATAGAAATTGTTAAGATGATTCTAAACAAAGGTGCTAATATTCATGCTAAAGATCAATATGGTAGAACTCCACTTCACAATGCAATTCAATATGAGAAAATGGAAATTACTGAATTACTTTTAAAGCATGGAGCTGATGTTAATGCCAGAGACAAAAATTGTCCAAGTCCACTTCATGTTGCAAGTGAGATAAGATGTTTACAAATTGTTGAGCATCTTTTAAAATATGGAGCTTGTGTTAATTATGTGTGTACTTCAAGATGGAAAGATGGTTATGCACCACTGCACGTTGCTGTTGAAAGAAGTAATAAAGAAGTTATCACGTTGCTTTTAAGTAGAGGTGCTGATGTTGATATTAAAGGGGAGGATGGTATAACCCCTCTTCATATTGCTGCTAAGAAAGGATATATACATATTGCCCAAGATCTTTTAAACCATGGTGCATGTACTCATTCTTTCACATTGAAGGAAAAATATAGGCCACTACATTTTGCTTCTGAACTAGGTGATGAAGAAACTGTAAAATTATTCTTGAATAAAGGTGCTGATATCAATGCTAGCATAAATGGTAGTTCAACGCCACTTCATATTGCTACCAAAAGAGGACATAAAAGAGTTGTAAAATTGCTCTTACAACATGGAGCTAAAGTTGATAATCAGGATAAAGATGGCAAAACCACACTACAGCTTGCTGTTGAAAAAGGATATTCAACAATTGTTGAGGTTGTTTTAAAGTACTGTCCTGATATTAATGATCCAAGTAACAGAAGCTCTCTTAAAATCGCAGTGTACGGCTATGGAGAAGAGTATAAAAAGATTGTTGAGGCTCTTCTAGAATATGACCCAGAATATGTTAACCCAGAAGATGCAAATAATCCCAAGTTATTACATACTGCTGTTGAAAAAGGATATTTGAAAATTATTGAAGACCTTTTAAAGTATGGTGCGAATGTTAATACGTTATACGATTCAACATTTAAAGGTTTTACACCTTTACATAGTGCAGCAAAAAGCAAACAGGAAGAAGTAGCTAAATTGTTGATAAAATATGAAGCTGATATAAATGCTCAAGATAAAACCGGAAAAACTCCAATATTTTATGCTATTGAGAATGCCAATTTAAAAATCACCAAGCTACTTTTAACTAATGGAGCTAATATAAAAGATAGTCCTGATCTATTGAATATTGCTGTTAAGAAGGAATACATAGAAATCGTTGAAGCTCTTTTGCAACACGGTGCTGATATTAACGCTAGTGACAGATGTGGGAGAACAGCATTGCATTTTACTACTTTAAGTGAAAATGAATGTTTTTATGAATTTCTCAATAATAATGATCCTGATATTAATATTAGGGGAGAAATTGCTAAACTGCTTCTAAGTAAAGGTGCTAATGTAGACGCTCAAGATATAAATGGTGCAACAACACTTCATACTGCTATTCAAAAAGGATATACCAAAGTTGTTGAAGCTCTTTTGAAATATAATGCAAATGTTAATCCTGGAGTAAAAAGTGACAATACACCGCTCCATCTTTCTGCTCAAAGAGGAAATGAAGAAATAAGCACGATGCTTTTGAATAAAGGAGCTAATGTAAATGCTAAGCAAAACAATGGAATCACTGCACTACACATTGCAACTCAAAAGGGTCATAAAGAGGTTGTAAAAGTATTGCTAGAGTACGGTGCCCATGTTGATTCTAAAATTGAAGGTGACATTACACCATTGCACTTGGCTGCTCAAAAAGGTTATCTTGAAATTATTGAGACTATCTTGAAATTTGGTGCTAATATTGACTCCAAAGATGGGTATGGCAGAACAGCACTTCACATTGCTTCTCAAGAAGGACACGTAAAAGTTATTGTCACTCTTCTGGAGTACGGCTCTGATATTAATATTACAAGTAGAAATAATCTTACACTTCTTAATCATACTATGGCCGAAATGGGGTCCTTTTTGTTCTTTAATCGACTCTATAGCTTTAACGGTGGTTACTATGATCCTAGACGTGGTGTTTGTTTGAGTGGTGCAACTGTTGCAGCTCTTAAACGCCACATAGTTAAAATGAAAACCGCAAATTTATATGTAAGTGAACAAAATTTACTATCAGTGGGTAGCAGTGCTGAAATAAGTAGTTTTCAGGATGAATGTGAGGAAGAAATAGCAAGGATGAAAAGTGAGAAAATTAATAATCCTAGCATTTCATTTTATGATATCTTGACAAAAGGTACAAGCTCGTTAGTAATATATATGAAGAATGAAAATATAGTACAGGTTTTAAAATCAGACGACTATAAAACAAAATTTCCAATATATGCTAGTATGATAAAAAGAAATTTCAGAAAGGGTATGGAAAGAAAAGAGTTACTTGAACAAGGCAATAAAATTTTCCATTTTCTCTTTAACAATTTTCTTAAGTTACATGACTGTACTGAAAAAATATTGAGTTACCTGAGTGACCAAGACTTAAGAATTTTGATGGATGCTTGTAAACCTCTTAGCATCAGTAATCCCAATACTGATTAACGATGTAGTGATTACCTCAAGTATATCTCAAATACAGTATGTTTAAGTTAAGGAAAAATAGCAGAACGAGCTGCTTTCAACATTAAGTAATGACTTTAGTTACTTAAAGATTATTTTAAAGGTTTTATGGGAACATTCAAAAAAGTATACGTATCAAGTTAAGGAGAAATGATCAAATTTAGTGCACTAAACGCTAAACAGCAAAGAAAGCATAGACATTAGTACATATATCGAAGTTGATAACCCAGGAGAAAAAATATGCGATCTATCGACTTTACGTGAATTTGTACTTGAGTCTCAAGATGGTAAAGATGGCAAATTATTACTTACTATTCCTAAAGAACTAAAAAAGTAGAAATTTGTTTGATATTATTAAAGTATATTTTCATAAATTCTGCGAAAAATTAGGACTTAAATTCGAGATAAACACAAAAAATAGAGCATGATTTGGACGATTCGCTGAAAGTAAACAGTCATCTTGAAAGTCCAAGACCACCTATTTGTAGTAATAATCATGCTCTTAGTCATTAAGTACTTTAAACCATAAGCTCAAGTTAGAGAAAATGACATAAATGTTATTAAACATTAAAAGTTGTAGTTGTATCTGGTTACTTATAAGTTAGCTATAGAATGCCTTCTGTGTATATTAAAGGGCATTTATTTTGTTATTTAAGGTAATTTTATCGCCAGGCTTAGTTCATAAGATTTTTTAAAAAATTTTGTATACTGTACTCAAACCTTCAATAAAGAGCTGTGTAAAATTTCAGGCTTGATTTTTGATCTATTTTCAGAGAAATGAATTATTAAAATTGGTGGTTTTCGTGAAGGAATTTCAAAAAGCGACCGCAAAACAAGAATAAGTAATTCATTTTGAAGAGAAATTGGGCTGGGGGTTCAAATGACACGCATGAAAATTGACATTGTATACTACGGTCTTGTTAATTAGATTAAATAATTGCTGGACCAACTCTCATAAGCAACAAAATCATCGATGAATTTTATATTTTCTAGTATTCGTTAGTACTTCATTCATATTTGAGATTAAGATCGAAAAATAGGAAAATATCGAAAAGAATTTTTTTGGCCCCGGCAGTATTATGATTTAGGAATCGAACGACGCCTTTTTTGCGTGGAGAAATGAGTCGTGTTAACGCCTGCGCACAAATCACTTTGGCCGACGAAACCCAAGATGGCGACGTGCTGAATACCACTGTTTTGATCTTGCGTATGGGACGAGAATAAATAACTCGAATGTCAAAGTCATATGAAGATGTTTTTTAATGCGTAGGCGAGAAATGAGACCGCTCGTTTCGCGTGAAAAGGGAATACACATTTTCCTCGTTGAGTTCTAAAATTTTATACAAAAGAAAATCATGTATGAATAATAATAAGGTCGTGCGATGGACCATTACGCGCGTGTCTTCAATCCATACATATACATGTGCTTATGATGATCCTTGATAAATAAAAGGAAACTCAAGACAGCTGAGAGCAGTTGGGGACGGATTCCGGCGGCTATAATGAGAATGTGAGTACATACCGGCAATTGTTTGTTTTTCTTTCATTTTTTTCTGTCTTTTGGAAGGAAACTTTGAAAAAGCGGATTTTTATATTTCCGTGTATGATTCCCTTGCGAAAAATTGAAAAATGCCGCATGAACAACACGATGCGTGATCGTGCAGCTGATGTCGCAGTCATCGTACTGTGCGATAAAAACGTTTATCGGCACTCGAACTGAGAATTCGACTAAAAAATAAAAATAGTACGTAACTTTCGTCGCGGGAGTAAATTTGGTATTTCTTCATTCGTTTATAAAATCAAACGGAACAAACAACGCGGATGTGTATTGGGAAATATTTTTTTAAGCGCATATGACTCATATTTTTAGTGAAGAATTATGAGGTTGGAAGAAATGCCTTTACGTATGAGCTCAGACGAGCGAAATTTCGAAATGGACGAGGAAACTGACTATCTCCTACCGCCGACTGAGGATAGTATGAGACCTCTTATCACGAGAACTCGTCGAATAAACAATTGTTCAAGATTCTTCAAGAACTTTCTCTGTGGGTACGTAATTATTACTCACATGTTTCTATGTATGTTTTTATATCGTCCGAATAATAAAGATGCTAAAAGTTTGTAAAAATGTTTAAAAACTTCGGTGTTGTTGTTTTTCAATGTTGCTCTTCTAGATAATCTTTTGTTACGCGAATGCAATTTTTTCACAAAATAAATCCGGCTGAATGCAATAATAAAATCATTGCAAATCCTATTGATGCACGAATCCCAATGTGAGTTTGAATATTCCCGCCTTACCGCTAAAGCCTCCAAAATCACTCGTAAATTCATGAAAACAATAAAAATGAAGGAATCTCTTTTATTTATATCCCGATGCGTTACAAATTTCAAATCTTGATGAGATTGCCTTTTTTTCAACCTCAATATCTCTGTTGCACTTGCACGCACGCTCCTCACGTTTCTTTCACAACTGCAGTATTGATAACGAGTTCCAGAAATGGCCACCAGACCTATACACAAAACACAGCGTACCAACGGCTGTCAATCTACAATTGTTGTAAAGTTGCTTCTTTTCGCCGCGCCGTAATAAAACAAATTAGTCATCAACGAAATTGTGCATAGTTTGTGTCAATTGAGTATCGAGTGAGCAGTATTTGCGTTGCAAGTTGCAAATATACGGGAGTTTTTTTCAAAGAGACGCGGAGACATGTCTCCATATATCGGAGAACTTTACGATTCCTCGAAATAGTGATATACAGCGCGCAGAGTTTAGGAGTTGAGTGTTCGTGTTGAAAACGGTTGATATAAATATACTCAAGTTCTGAAGACAATTCCAAGACGTTTTTTGAATCGTACGAATTAGCGAGATTTAAAAAAAAAATCGATGATTGTGCACGTCAGTTATGAGAATTTGACATAAATGGAGACAACGAGCAATGTTATTAGAATGTCAAAGGAGGACATTCCTCTAATATCGAAACCACGATATGACAGTTCATGGACGAGGTGGAGTAGTTCGTCATCATACTAGTATAATACGATCAATTGCGTCAGCTGCTGTGTTGTTTATTGTCTTCTCCATTAATCCTTCGTATAGCTTAAGATATTTGAGAGTGAAAAAAGATTGTGACGACGTTATAATTGCAGTATGGATTGTAGAGGAATCATTGATTTTCCAAAAAAGTAGGGTTAATTCCTTAAAAATTTACTCTATAGAGGAAAGGAAGCTAATTTGAAATACATAAAAACGTGTACAATGCTATCCCAAATTAGCTGCACTTACTCTACATAATTTTTCAAAAAATACAATATGAAACCATACATTCTGTGAAAAATGTCACATAAAAAGAAAAACACCTCAGATTGCTAAATTGGGTTGAGTGTCATGCAAAACCTTAGAACAATCATTTGTACATTTCTCAACTTTTCTTTACTAATGTCAAAAATGAAACATTTGTTTGATTGAATGTGTCAAGCTTGACAATGTATATACGGGTAACAATCAATTTACATTTTGAAAGTCCTTTGACAGGTTGACAAGTAGATGAATAAATTTAAGTTAATAAGTTGACAATCTTTTGATAGTAATATAGCCAAACGATAGCTATATTTAGTTAGTGAAGGTTCGACGGAGGTAGAGCTCTTGTACCGGTCCATCATCATTTGATTAGTTAACAGTTTTTTGACACATCGGTGCCCAATTCACAGATTCCGCAAAATACTCTAATATATTTCTTATTCAGGCTTCCTGCGGATATTAGTTGCATATAGAAAACCTTCCAAGATATTGTGCAATACTCACATCCGGTAACTGTGTACAAGTTTTTGAAAAAATCGCATTCAAATGGAGAATATGCGAAAAATGGAGGGATCGTGGTGGAAAAAGGGTATCAAGAGGCATGTTCTTCAATCTCTCCGCACTGTTGTTTATTAATGTCGAAACTAATTTCATTTTCACAGCTTTTTGATCTCATTCTCATGTTGTGCCAATGTTGCAACTATACATTTTCATGATACAGAAGTTTGCATCATTACAATCCAAAAAACATTTGTTTGGTTAACTTTTTTGTTTGTTTTTTAATCATGCTATATACTTTATTTGATTCAGTTTCTATATAGTTCTTGTTAAATCTCAACCGATCATTGTAGTCGATTGGAAATAAAATCTGTGCTCAGCTGAAGGAGAATTTTGCCAAATTCTATTGATGCAAACTTCAACATTGTGTATTTTGTTTTTTTAGTTTATATTTTTTTGTAAATCTTATGGAATTTTGCAGCAAAATTGTGTTGTGAATAGTTTTTACTATTTGTCTACATTTGCAAAAAATTGCATTTTTCAGATGTTGCACTTGGATGTGGCGAAGATGCTGCAGGAAACGAGAATTACGCGCAAGGACTATCCACATTGGACAACCGATGCATGAAAAATTTCCTACCAATGTTATAAGAAACCAAAAATACAATATCATCACATTTTTACCACTGGTACTTATGAAATTTCTTGCTGTTCCTTTTTAACTTACTCGGTACTCTGTACTCATGCGTTTTTTCCACTTTTTTCCAGGTCCTCTTTCAACAGTTCAAAATATTTTTGAATCTTTACTTCCTGATTATGGCGAGCTCTCAGTTTATACCGGACATCAAAATTGGATATTTGTACACATATTGGGGGCCCCTAGGCTTTGTACTAACTGTCACTATTTGTCGCGAAGCCGTCGATGATTTCCGACGCTACAAACGAGACAAAGAAGTCAACGGTCAAAAATACTACAGGCTCGTCCGAGGCTCCGCTACTCCAGAATCTGTACCCAGCTCGAAATTAAAAGTTGGCGACATGGTCAGTGGAAACATATTTTTGCGAGAGTAAATCCCATGACAAGGTCGAAAACGACTCAAATGGTTCTTCATATTGGTCTATGCCAAAATCATGTATAATGGAAATTCCAAAATGAAAATTTTATAGAACAAAAATTTTTGAGATATCGTAAAAGACATGTTGGTTTTTTATTATATAAAACGAGGTTGTTCACGATCCCTTGCAGGGATTTGAGATTAATTCCAGTAAATAAAAAAATCAAAGTTTTTTATACCAAATAGTCTTGTGTAATATTTGCCAAAGAATGTTGGAGCTTCAGGAAATTTTCCATAAAAATAATGAATGTAAACACCGAAAAAAAAGGTTACTTGCACACGAGTTTCTGGACTATTTGAGAAGAGAAAATTCTTTATTCATAAAAATCCTCAACGAGTTGCCGTTTTCAATGATTTTAGTAGAAACAATAATCATGAGGATTTTTGTTAATCAGGTGATAGTTGAAAAAGGCCAACGAGTTCCAGCCGATTTGGTTTTACTTCGTACAACTGAAAAGTCAGGGGCGTGCTTTGTGAGAACAGATCAATTGGATGGTGAGACGGACTGGAAATTACGACTCGCAGTTCCAGCGACTCAAAAACTCGAGAATGATTCGCAGCTTTTCGACATAAAAGCTGATTTATACGTGGAAAAACCACAGAAGGATATTCATGGTTTCATCGGAACATTCACGATGGTAAGGCGAATATTTTATTGCTGGAAAACATTTTAATTGATGTTGACTCTTGTTTTTGTCAGGATGATGGCTACAGTAGCGAAGAAAGCCTCGGTGTCGATAATACGCTCTGGGCAAACACAGCAGTAGCTTCTGGTTCGGCTCTAGGAGTTGTTGTTTACACGGGACAGGAGACTCGATCTCTTATGAATCATTCAGCTCCGAGATCAAAAATTGGGTTACTCGATCAAGAAATCAACCAATTAACAAAGGTTAATTAATTGTAATCATTCCAAAAAGCTTTCGAATAATTACAGATCATGAATTATCCAATGTTGACTTTTCCCAAACAACAAATTCGAATAAGCCAATATTTGTTTTTTATCACGAACTTTGAACGAAATGATTTTACTCGGTGGAAATATCAAGGAGGAGGAACATGACGCGAAACTAGCGATAAAAGGATTAAATTTTCCGATAATTTAATTTTCTACTTTTATGTATATATATAGCTCCAATGCGGATTTATTGTTTACGAAAATAGATTAAACTTGGTCGTACATTATGTTGGGCGAGCGTAAGAAAAAGTACTATAGAATTTTTTTTCATGATTTGATAAACATCTTTATTTGTATTCGAAGCATTCGAAATAAATAGGCGTGTTTTAGAGAAACCTTGACTTCTGGATGGGTTGCAAGTAATATTTTAAATGTTGCAATAAAATGGTGAGAATATATAGAAAATGATTTATCAATAGCTTATATTTAGTTTTTTTCTGCTCAGGTTCTCTTTTGTGCCGTTCTTGGATTGGCTCTCGTGATGATGTGTTTGAAGGGCTTCAACGGTCCTTGGTATCGATACATGTTCCGATTTGTTTTACTTTTTTCGTATATAATACCGATAAGTTTGCGAATCAATCTCGACATGGGAAAAACGTTCTACGCTTGGTGTATACAAAGAGATAAAGAGATAAATGGAACTGTGGTACGAACGACAACGATACCCGAAGAACTTGGACGTATATCGTATTTGTTGAGTGACAAAACAGGCACTTTAACGCAAAATAAAATGGTCTTCAAAAAATTACACCTTGGCACCGTGTCTTACGTACAAGAAACTTTCGACGATATCACAGCTGTTTTAAAAAATTGTTATTCAACCTCGAGCTCTGAAAATTCACCCACCAAAGTCAATGTAACGGTACTATCTGGGGGCAAAGTCAGACGCTCCGAAAGTACCAGAATTTACGATGCCGTTCATGCTTTGGCTCTCTGTCACAATGTCACACCCGTTTATGACGATATGGCTAAAACTAATATTCTCGATACTGTGAGCGTGGAAACTGGCGAAACAGGATCAATACAGAGGTATGAGAAACCTTGCAACTGGACTCTTTTATTCCAATGACACAAATCGACTCTTTTCAAATTTTTAATTAAAATAACTCCTGTACTGCATGCTAGTCAAACGAGTGCTAAATTTTCAAAATGCTTTTAGACCAAGTTTAACGTACCGATTAAATATATTGTTAGTGAATTTGTATTACAGCATATCTTATTAAGATGTAAAAATATTAAAAACGCCAGTTTTGCAAAACCATCAACTGATAAATGTAAATTCCCACGCTGACACATTTTCACTGGCATTTTTTAAAGAATTATCTGCGTTTTTTGATCGATTTTATTGCAACAAGTCTCATTTTGTTCGTCAACTGGTCCTCTATGAATCCACCATGTAGTTGTTTTTTTAATTTGATCGTTTCACTGTTGCAGCTAATTGTTCATTAAGTGAAAAAACTTTTTCATTCATAATTTCTCTTAGGAATGAGTTTAAAGGAAAATCTACGTGGTGAATTCGTCGAGGATCAGTTGAGGAACAAAATGAGACTTGGTGCAATAAAATCGGTTAAAAAATTCAGATGATTCTTTGAAAAATACCTGTGAAAATGTGTCATCATGGAAATTTGCATCTATCAGTTGGTGGTTTTGCAAAACTATAATTTTTCATATTTTTTCACGTTAATAAAAGATGCTTTAATGCATATGTACTAACAATAAGTTTAATCGGTATGTTGAACTTGGTCTAGAAGCGTTTTGAAAATTTAGCACTCATTTGACTAGCATGCAGTGCAGGAGTTACCTTAAGTTGACGATTTTTCCCATTCAAAAACTCTATCGCCAAATTCGGAAATTCAATATATCGAAGTAAAAAAATAATTATTTGATTGTATGCATTACAGTGATTATTGTATCAATATTTTTCGAATCAAAATAAGAAAGGGGAACTTTTGAAAAACTGTGTCGAACAGGTTGAAGTGTATCCAGTCTAAAATACACTCCATTAAAAAAAGTGGAGGCTTATTGAAGAATTATCCCGTCAATTTCTTCCATAGACAAAAATTTTCTGGACGAATTCACAAAATAATTTTGACTGCTTGAATTGTTATGTTGTGCTAATCTTGATTTTTTTTACCCTTTCTCCCTAACAGTCAAACCGAATCTGATCAACATTATTATCCGGAACAAACGCGAAATTATCAAGCCTCAAGTCCTGACGAAGTGGCACTGGTGAAATGGACTGAAGAAATGGGCCTTGCTCTTTTCAAACGTGATTTGAATACGATGCAGCTGAAGGCGATCAACGGGCAGATATTAACTTACACGATTTTACAAATATTTCCATTCACTTCGGAAACCAAGAGAATGGGAATAATCGTCAAGGAAGAAACAAGCTCCGAAATCGTGTTTTATTTGAAAGGTGCTGACATTGTTATGTCAGGCATTGTACAGTACAACGATTGGCTGGACGAAGAATGTGGAAACATGGCGAGAGAGGGTCTTCGAACTTTAGTGGTGGCGAAAAAGAGTTTAACCGAAGAACAATATCTTGATTTCGAAACCAGGTGAGTTTTTGCTCCATGAAGAACTACATTGTTAATGACCATTATTAATTTTTTAATCGGTTTTTTAAACGCATGAAACGATTCACTGTACAAATATTTTAGATACAACGCAGCCCGAATGTCTGTGAGCGACAGACCCTCAAGAGTTGCCGCTGTTGTTGAAAGCCTTGAGCGAGAAATGGAATTATTGTGCGTAACTGGAGTTGAAGATCGTTTACAGGACCGAGTAAGACCAACTTTAGAATTGCTGAGAAATGCTGGAATAAAGGTATTCTTTTTTATTCACATGTCAATAATATAAATATTTAAATAATATTAGTCGTTACTTTCTATAGGGATCTGAAAACTTTTTGATCAACGTAAGCAATGCTAAGTTTTTGGGTTTTAGTAAATCCAAGTTTTCTATATTTCTCGACAGTCACTTTCATATTCCATCTATACATGTCTACCACTCAACAATGAAAATTTTAAAGATTTTCCAATTTTTTTTTTTCAACAATCACAAAATTTAGCAAATTATAGCAAAATTCAGCACAGTGGAATTTCGAGCGTTAAACATTGAAATGTAATTGTGAAAAAACGTTCTGACGAAATAAATGCTACAGAAATTTTTTTGCTCTGTTGACAGTGAGAGAAAGCGATTATTTAATTTTGGAAAAAAATTGCAGATATGGATGTTAACTGGCGATAAATTAGAAACGGCAACGTGTATTGCAACGTCTTCTCGACTCGTCTCCCGCACACAGGGTCTCCACGTTTTTAAATCGGTTGTTACAAGAACAGACGCACATTTGGAATTGAATACATTCCGTAAAAAACAGGATTGCGCTTTAGTTATAAGCGGAGATTCCCTGGAGGTTTGTTTGCAGTATTATCAACCGGAATTTATGGAACTCGCTTGTGGCTCTCCTGCCGTCGTCTGCTGCCGTTGTTCGCCGACCCAAAAAGCGGAAGTTGTCACACTTATTCAGAGACATACGAAAAAAAGAACGGCGGCTGTTGGTGACGGTGGAAATGACGTTTCGATGATTCAAGCTGCGGATGCTGGTAAATTCTTTCGCGCACTTTTTTTCAATCTCGTCATCACATAATTCCTTAAACTTCGTGAATTTTCATGATTAATACGATGACAATTTTGTATTGCAAAAAAAAACATATTCATTTGAATATCGATTGTGATATAACTTCTTGCAAATTTCGCTCTTTAAATGATTGTACAATTCGTCAACAGGCATTGGCTTGGAAGGAATGGAAGGAAGACAGGCTTCACTGGCCGCTGATTTTTCCATTCCTCAGTTCAGTCATTTGGCAAATCTCTTATTGGTCCACGGGCGCCGGAGCTACAAAAGATCAGCGTCTCTCAGTCAATTCGTCATACATCGTGGTCTTATAATCTCCACGATGCAAGCAGTATTTTCAGCTGTTTTCTATTTGTCTTCAGTCGCTCTTTACCAAGGTTTTCTAATGGTTGGGTAAGCATTGATAAATATTTGTGAACTCTACGGTATAACAAACAATTTGCTGGTCCCAGCTGGACATAAATTTAGTTGATAGAAATTTTTAAGATTAAAGTTGCAGCTATAAATATTCAACCACTAATTTTGCCAATTTTTTTTCTCATTCGAATTTTCTTTTCTCGTACTTTTCTATGTAGATACGCTACGATATACACAATGTTCCCCGTGTTTTCACTGGTTTTGGATAAAGACGTTTCCGGCGAAATTGCGATACGATATCCGGAACTATACAAAGAACTGAGTAAAGGACGTTCTCTTTCATACAAAACCTTCTTCATGTGGATACTAATTAGTATTTACCAAGGTATTTTTCAGCAACAAGTTTATGTTATATTTTATTAAATTACTATTACGTTTCATCGCCTCGTTATAGCTAGACTCTTCAAATATTTGTTAAAAATTCGAAGCTTTGTAACAACGGAGTTTAAGTTTCTGTGGATCGAGTTCGCAAAACCATGTCGAAAAATGATCATAAAATGATTTTTCCGCGTTTTCTCACAGATATTTCCAGTTAGATTCCAAGCGATCAATATTTTCGAATCGCAAAGAAATGAACCGCTGTAAAACTGTTTTTTACGATTACAAATTTCCAATTATATTTGATACCCTGGATTTCCTTTAGGTGGCGTTATTATGTATGGTGCTCTGATAATGTTCGAAGACGAATTTATCCACATAGTGGCGATAAGTTTTTCAGCTCTAGTTCTCACGGAACTAATAATGGTAGCCTTGACGATTCGCACATGGCATCATATAATGATTATTGCTGAATTGATCTCCCTTGCCCTGTATTTACTATCCCTCGTCGTTTTGAAGGATTACTTTGGTAAGAAAACTTTTACTCTTGAAATTACATGACAATTTGACTCTTATGGAAGACGAAAAACGCTTCTGTCAGATGTAAAAAATTTCACTCGGAAAATTTGTATCCACAAAAAAATGAATTTCTTAAATACGTTTTTTCCAGATGCTGAATTCATACAAACGACAGGATTTCTTTGGAAGGTTTTAGTGATCACGCTAATATCGTGCATGCCTCTCTACATCCTGAAATTCTTACGAAAGAAATTTTCACCGCCGAGCTATTCAAAACTGACGTAAACGCTAACGATAAGAGTATTAGAAGAGAATAAAATAATGAAATTATGTATTTATACACGATTACTCAACTACGAAGAAAGAAAATATGTCTATGGAGATTCGAAATTTATGAGGTTACTATTCAAATGAAAAATCGTTAGCGTTACGAACATGGATTTACTGCATTTTTTAGAAATCATTTGGACAAGACGAGTGATATTTCCTATTCGTAACAACCCCATATCGCTTTTTCGAAAATCATTTTTATTTTTTGCAAGTAATCTGCATGAACGAATTTCTTGATTTACTGTAAAGTTCATAGATGTTTGTTCGACGAGCTTTGAGACTCGACGAGATAATAATGCCTCGTGAAATGCTGCTGTGATTTTGAAGAAAAACCATAACAACAAATGATTTAGTAGAAACACTTTATTTTCCTTCGATTCGATTCGAATATATCTACAAAGCATTTTTTTTAAATTTATTACGTATTCATACTTACATTAATTTTTCATTGGTCATATCCATGAAATTTTTTTTTATGATTTTCAATCGCGAGTTGCGAGAACAAAAATGAAAGTACGATTAAAGCTCAAAGAAATGTTGAAACCATTCTCATAAAAAATCGTTTACCCTTCGCTATTTCGGAAAGACAATAAAAGTGTAGATTGTCGCGAAAATGTTGAGAATTTATTCCCCTCTAAACAATTTGCATTTGGAAATAATATTTTTCCGAATCTCTGTGCGTCGAACCATCTTGGACGTAAAAACTCGTACAGAAATTTTGGAATCGAACCAAAGTCAAAATGCCAGTGTATGGAGTATTTATAAATTTACAATAATTTAATAGTTAAATTATCTCACAACAACGTTCAGTTCATTCGTAACTGCCTTTGCAATTTTATTGTGAATAATGTTGACCTCAGTTTGTCTCATAGTTTTTTCCATGTGTCGATAAACTATTCGGTAACAATGAGATGTTCTCTTGGTTCCTGGATGGGTAAATTTATCGATACACTCTATTTGTTCGATACAATCGCCAGCTATTTCACGGACAATTGCGTAAAAATCGTTCGACGAATAATCCCCGTTTTCGGGTAACCAGAAACTCAAGTCGTTTGTACAAGGTGGATATATGCTAACAGGCTGTAAGAAAACAATTACATAAAAATGAAGAACGATGGTGGGTTTTTATTTTCAGGTTTGATCTCTCAACTCAATATGAATAAGATTTTTTGCTTTACTAATGAATTTTGAAAAAATTACCTTGTACTGAATAGGAGTTTTGGGATCCTCCACTTTGAATTGGTTCAAAAATCCCGAGTCCTTGGACCAAAATAATCGTATATCCGGAATATTGTACAAGCCCATTGCGAGTCGTTCGAGGCCGAGACCGAAAGCCCACCCGATTCGATTGCTTGCTCCAGATCTTTCTACAATTTCTTGTCTCATAATCCCACAGCCTAGTACTTCGATCCATTTGTCATTGAAAAATACCTCCAGTTCCCATGACGGGTGTGTAAAAGGAAAATATTGATCGACCCAACGCGTTTTAATATCTGCAAATGGATAAATCGGGATCAACGCTTACAGCACAATAATTTTACGATTATAACAAATCTAGAATGAATAAATAAATTTCGAAAAATTCTCAATAGTAATACTGACATCTTTATCGTGAATAATTTTTTCTAAAGTGCAAAACCTTTTGTGTGTTTCCACAGACACAATTGAATTGTTTAGAAAATTAAACACTACGCATTATTTTGCATCGGAACACAAATTCTTCTTTTTCTCTTTATCAAAATATCAAGCACTACAATAAAGATAGGAAACTTTTGATAAAATAATAATAATTGTACCATGGCCAAATATTTCGTGTGCCAAACCGATCAAAATGGTTTTTAACTCGTGTTCCATAATTTTCACAGCTTCCAAGCTGTGAGAACTTTGCTTCTCAGGGCTTTCTTCATCTCCGTGTTGAAACAATTGTAGCCCATTGACATCTTTGACATTTTCAAACACTTCGTCAGAGGTACAAAGTCTGACGGCATCCACTTGATGAAAAATGGGATAATGAGTGGAGTCAATTTCATCACGCCTATAAACGTCGCCGATGACGAGAAAATTATTCAATCCCATAGATATTAGTTCAGACTGATGAGCCGTTGTGTGCGCTCTCAACAAAGTATCTTTGTTGATATAATAACAGTCGCTCTTGTTGCGACTCGAATGATTCTCAGGAACGAGCAACGAATCAAAGTTTTGGTTGACACTCACAACTGGATTCAAATTGTCAAAGACACTGAATATTGGGTTCCCACAACGATTGCGATACGAATTGTAAAAATAGTTGACGATCCTTTGTCTCACATGTGACAGCGGGTGGAAAGGTGTAATGTGCAAATTCCTACCCAATTTCGCTACAACATTTTTTGTCACATTCGTCCAATCATCTGTAGGATATTTTTTGCCCAGAAGCTTTATTGATGGTGGGAATTTATTGGCCTTTGGGGCGATTGAAAAAAACCGTGAGCCCAATAACAGTTTCGGAAAATTACGTGTGTGTACCAACATTTCGTATCTAAAAAAAGCGAAATGAAACAAACGATGACAACAAAGTTTACACGAAATTCTACATTTCTGTTTAGCAAATTCTCAATCAATGGGTATCAACCCGAAAAAAAAAGCATTTAATGAAAATATTCAATCGTTTATCAAAATGCCGGCACCCAAAAATTGATACGAATTCCCCTTTATATTCAAAAAAATCCACTTACCGTAATGATTTTATTCAATCACGTGTATTTTCTGTTTACCAGTTATTACCCGAATTCTATTTTTCAACTTCCATCATTTAAAATATCTTTGGTATATACATTTCCGACGGTTTGAGTCAAATTTTGAGGTTATGGTGTAATGTGTGTATTGGTGTATATGCACACGAGCAGAAAAAATTTCAACCAATCGCCTAGTTCTGTTCACATAGCATGTGCTGTTTGAGCTGCTCCCAAAATACTACCACTCAAATAACTTTTTATCAACACAACATCGAATTATAGAATCGGACAAAATGATTGAATCTTGAGATTGGGTGAACGGATCGACTCGCGCAGCAAAGATTATTGGTAAGAATAAAAAAATATATATATGAGGTATTCTAGCGCAAGTGTGTAAGCCCGTGACCCTCTCGGATTCTTTGATTTTTTACGGTTTTTACGGTCACGTTCCGAACATCCCTCATTTCAGAAGAATTTTTTTTCGAAATAAAAAACGTCATGTTTTAAAAATCTGAAAAAATTCTAAAAGCACCGTTATAACATATAAAAAATTTTAAGCCATCACCCGTAGTGGGTAGATTATTTTTTCGGTGTTTAACAAGCTATTAACGTTCTCGAAATTCCAAAAAATTCTCAAATAACTCACCTTGAACCGATACTGTATTATTTTGGTACTTAAATTAATTTCGTTGATGAATTTCGAATAGTGCAATACGAATTACAAACTTTAAATGATAATATAATGCCTACGTGATGCCTGAATATGCTCCACAACATTATACAGCGTCTCTGGGATTTAATTTTAATGTTTTTTACAAAATAGGTATAACTAATTCTACTTGTATTACGAATAGCTATAATATAATTATTATTTAGTCACATTGATTAATGAGAAATATTTTATCGCAGGTTACGTGCGCATAAAGCGAAAAATTGAAACAAAAAAAATTTGGCCGTTGTACATGGCGCTGTACTCGACTTTCGAATTCGTGAGTATAAAAGAGACAGAAAACGTGAGAAAATTGCCAAGTACAACCACCAATTTTCATTTGTTTCAAAATTTTGGTTTAGAATTATTTAGAAAAATTTTTCGATCTCATTTTCTATTCGCAATTTGTTTTTCTAATTTTTTGTTTTTGCATTTTTTGTGGTTGTAATTATTTGCGTGAATTTTTTCTTCTGTAATTTTTTTGTTCGGTATCCAATGTGCTGGGCAACTTCTACATTTATTTGACAACGTTTTCTTTCTTGAATGAAAAGTCTTGAATGAGGAAACGAATGAAACCATTAATTTCCATGATTTTACAGGTGACTGCTCAAAAAGCATAGATGTACGTGTCTCTAATTTTGTTACATCATTCATGCTGTATGTCCGGTTTAAAATATACTTTAAATAACATATTCCTTCACGTGCACGCAAACTACGATAAAACCTATTTTTCATCAATTAATCTGACTCAATAATAATAATGTTATTAATGCAATTAATTAGGTGTTATAATGGAATTAATTAATAATTATGATGTTATCGTTAATCGTATTGCAAGTAGAATTATTTATTTTAGCAGTATTATTTTGTCAGTTTCTTGAGGCACTAACAAGCAGTCTCACAATCAGTCAAACATAATATTTGAGTGGATGAATACATTTGAAATTGAAACGAAAAAAATGAATGTTTCATTGAAATGTACAGTTTCTTCATTAAAATTGTACTATTTTTCATTTTGAACAAAACATACTTTGGCTGCAAAAATTCGAAAGCTCATCGACATTTTTATTCAGACAACCGAATTAAATTGACGCATTGTCTGTAGTGAATGTGCAATCTTGTCTATTATAACGGTCCATTATTTTCAAAGAATTTATATTTGTTTTCATAAAAACATTAAATTTACGTCAAAAACATGTTTACTTCGTCACAATAATGAATTACAGGATAATATATAAGTAATTCATTTATTTGCATTAAAAAAATGTTATTTGTTCGAAAAAAATTTTTTAATGAAAAATGCGACAGCGCACATTAGAGACGAGCCCGGCCGCATCGCATCGCGCTGACATAACGAAATTCTCTATTTCACTGAGTGTTGTTTACTTTCGTTGAGAACCATCGCTCAGCCTTTGTTTTGAAGAATCGTATGTCTCCTTTTATCTTACGTGTAGAGCACGAAAATCCGCCTGGGCTTATCGCACACTACGACTGTTCGGGCCAAGCCGCATTTTTACTCGCATTTTTATCGCCCCAAATTAAGGAAGTTGAGGCTGTACAGTCATTTTTTTTACCCAAAAGTGATGACCTGTACCTTTCAAAAGTTAGGCCAGTTTACAGTTTGGCAATGTTGCATACACTTTAAAGAAAAGTTGGGGAAAAAAAGACGAAAAACTGGTGAAAGCTCAGTCGAAAACACGAACAGTGACGATCCTAGCCTCAAAAAACTGCACGGAAAACAGATTATTATTAATATAATCTCAGCAAATCTCCTAATAAATCTGAAAAAAATTGACATTATTCGGCAAGCCTTGCTCATGTTGCCCAAAAATTTTCATATTTTTAGCATCATTTTTTACGGAGATATCACTGAATGTGTTTTGACTTTCATAAGGTTACATGTTATTTGGCCCAAATTGTTATTGATTTTTCTCAGCAACGACGCTCCTAAACTGTCTGAAAATTTAACTGATTTTTTTTTACACTTTACTTTATAAGATGCAATTGGTTTAAAAGCGGTGACATCATTTTCATTCTAATGCCTCAACTTCCTTAAGGAGGTTGGGTACAAAAGTCTAAATAATTAGAAATTGATCAAATTTCGTGATAATGTTTTTCAACATCAGGTGCGTAAACACAATTTTTTTTTTAATTTTCTTCTGCTTAGTTATCGAGTAATTACGCATTAAAGCATCGAAAAATTTGTATTGTCAAATTTGGCACTAAAGAATATGTTCACAAAATTTTATTAAATTCTTATAATTTTGAAATTTTTAATGTATTTAACATGGTTTAGCATGGCAACATTGTATCGTCGCTATCCACTCTCCTTAAAATGCACAGAACCGATTCAGAAATCGCGAGCGGCCCGGCCTGGCCCGGCATAGTGTGCTCTGGCCTATTTTCAACTCAACATCGTCTCCTGACTGGCCCTATTTTCACCGTCGAATTCAAGACCACGCAATAGCAAAAGATGATGTATTTTACACGGGAAAATCACGGAATGAAAATCGATACAGAATTGAATTCGATTGTAAATTCTTTCGCTCTTTCGATCCTCCCACGAATTTCTCGAATCCATTTCTTTTGCAAAATATTATCGATGTCGATTTTCAAACTGGTAATTCAATTTGTTTTCTTCCAATTCCGTTCTGCTGTCGTTTTTGCTTCCTCATAGAGAAGCTATCTGACGATGAAATTTTTTTTTCCCTCAAATGTTCAAAAAAAAAAAAAAAATGTTCAAAAACATCAAAAAATCATATCTAGAAAAAATATCTGGATGCGTGTGCGTGTGTGTGTGTGTTATGACACTGCAAAATTCAAACGCTTATAACTCGAAAACGATTTGAGATACAGGGCTACCTTTTTGCATAGATGTTAATCTGAACAAGCTCTTCATTCTCTGATAATTTTGTCAGAATTAAAAAAAAAAATAGGAATCCTACGACGTTTTGAAATTTTTAAAAAAAGGGTGTCGACGCTCTAACTTGCGGAAATTTTAAGATTTATTACTAATTTTTTTTTTTATAAATAGATTATCCTAATAGGAAGGTTGGTATTGAATTTTACGAAAATATGATTTTTTCGAAAAATCCGCTTTAATTTTTGGAAATTAATTTGAAAAAATGAAAAGTCGATGAATAAGTTGAAATTTTATTTAAAAAAAAAAATTAAATTAACAAATTGCTTTCTCAAACTTTTAGAAGAGTGCTTAAAGCTTCCTCTATGAAGAAACCAAAATGAAAAATATGGCATTTTGAGCACCGTGCATATGTTGAACATTTTGAAGAAGAAATTTGCAAATTTCAATTTCCAGCATTTTTTTTTTTAGATAATTAATTTTGGTATAAATTATAAGCTTCTTTTTTCCTGAAAACAAAATAATGACGGGAAGTCCTGCACAGTACATCACGTGATCAACGTTTTGTGGAAGACAATCAAAGGTGTTGAGCACCGCCACGGGTCTCGTAAGAGAATGTACGACCAGCGTCTAAATTTTGGGCTCACCGCGGTCCGCTTTCTTTTTCGAACAATCGAAAACGTTTTTTTTCACTTGTCCGGCTCTCTTCGTTATACGTTTCGTTGACCTTTTCAAAAGTCTGGACCAGTTTTTAAGCTCGGAAGATTGGACTCGAAACGAAGAGAAAAAAAAGTCATTGTGCAAATGACAGTTCCATATCTTTATAAATATATAAAAGCCGATGTTGCCTGCTTCACATTCGAGTTCTCGCGGTTGCCCAAATTAGTCGGACTCCCGCGCTCACTTGTACGTTAAACTTCACCGGAACAATAGCTCGCCAATTGTTTCACCAATTTCTGGCTCTCAACCGCGAAGTGTCGCTAATTAAACGCGGTCGATATTATTGGCGGGGATGAGAATTTGATAGTGGAAAAGAGGCATTTTTTTCAATTCTGCGACCGACTCTTTGCGCTCTTGGTGTTGTTGCGAGTGAAGAGCGCGACGGCTCTTGTTGTTGCGCGCGCTCTATATCGTTTAGTTTCTCATCAGCCGCGTCGAAGAATCGTTGCGTTTCCATCCTATAAAAAACTCGACTGAATAGTGGAGAGCTAAAAAAAGAGTTTTTACAGTCATTAATTTTGCGTTGGGAGCTTTCGAAAATTTGATTTCTTTAATTATTATAATATCGCGGGTTTTGAGCCAATGAACACTTTCTCATTCGCTATGACGTTTCAATATTACGCTGTGATCGAAAAATAATAAAATATATAATGGTGTTTTGATACTTCGTTGAGATTTTAAATTCGCGTGAGAAAAAATGTCACATCGGTCCATCGTTTTGGCGCGTAATCTGTCGAATCACTGCAGCTCGACGTACAAAATTAGCGTGCCCAATCTCAAGCTCGAAGCGGATCAATCGATCGTCCTGACTGCGGCTCGCGAACGGACGGACGTTCAACCCTACGAGAAAATTCCCGGTCCCAGGGGGATTCCGCTGCTTGGAAACACTTGGCGATTCTTGCCATACATTGGTAATTTTTTTTCTCCATTTTTCTTTCTTTCTTAAAAATTCGAAGAGTTTCGAATTCGATAAACAATTGACAGAGTACGCGCCGTTTAATATAAGTTTATCCGCGAATGGTACGAGTTACGTTCCAGCAATCTCGTAACTATTTTTTCTTTTCTTGGCATATTTTATATGGATTTTATACGAATATACGTATGTACATTTATATGTGCAAATAAATACGTAACATGGGAATTCAATTGTTATATTTATTCCATCGATTGGATCCTTGTATTTTTACCAATTATATCGAATATGTAAACTGATTTTTCCATTTACAGGATTTCCATTTCATTTGTTGAAAATATGTCATTTTTTCACTTATAAAAAGTGTTGTAACGACTGCATATTTATTTCATTCGTGTCGTGAGTCGAACATTGATTCAAATACATTTATGATGCAGAAAGCCACAAACGATATCAAAGCAATTCTATATTTACTTTATTTATATGAATCCAAAATTTATTCGACTATTCGTTTGATTGCACTAATTGAATTAACCTTTCTGTCAACAGTATGTTTATTTCACTAGTTTGCAGAATCAATTAATTGTACTACTTATGTGATCTATCTAAAGGCAGAAATGATCATATCAATTACACATTTATTCGATTTATACAATTTGATAATTGATTCAAGTATGCATAATATAATTGTACTTCATATTTACTCATTTTAAGGAAGTCGAGGCCATGCAGTCATTTTTTTCACAAAAGTTATGACCTGTACCTTTCAAAAGTTAGACCAGTTTACAGTTTGCCAATGTTGCATATACTTTAAAGAAGAGTCGGGAAAAAAAGGACGAAAAACTGGCGAAAGCTCAGTCGGAAACACGGACGGTGACGATCCTAGTCTCAGAAAACTGCACGTGAAACAGATTATTATTAATATAATCTCAGCAAATCTCCTAATAAATTTGAAAAAAATTGACATTGTTCGGCAAGCCTTGCTCATGTTTCCCAAAAAATTTCATATTTTTAGCATCATTTTTAACGGAGATATCACTGAATGTGTTTTGACTTCCATAAAGTTACATGTTATTTGGCCCAAATTTTTATTAACTTTTCTCAATAACGACGGCTCCTAAACTGTTTAAAAATTGAACTGATTTTTTTTTACACTTCACTTTAGAAGATGTAATCGGTTTAAAAGCGATGACATCATTTTCTCTCTTGCCTCAACTTCCTTAAATAGATATTCATTTGATTCAATCTAATATACGTTCGTTTCAGTGCTCGGCGTTATCGTACCGAATGCAGATTCTGTTCATTTATGAGCAACTATTTAATTCGATTAATAATATCGAGTATTCGGACACGAAAATCTGCTATTTAATGAAAAAAATATGTGGTTTAATGAATTACATTTTCCAATATATTCATATAATTGTGCCGATCTTACATTTCGGTGGCACTATTGAATTACTGATTTAATTGAATGCATGCTACATTTTTTTAAATCAATTACTTTTTTTCCCAGTGGATTTCCTGGAAAATTTATTCTTCAAATTCAGCGTATCAAAAATCAATAATAAATCCATTAAAAACGGACAAGACGAGAAAAATTGTTGAAATATCACAATTTAATCGTTATTCACAAATTTTCTCACCAAAATTAATCGTTGGCATGAAAACCTCAAAAATTTCCGAGTTTTTTGCTCAACGCTCTGAAGAATAACGATGAAACAATTAGACAGAAATTTAAATATGGTGTAATAATAGCCTTCATGAACCGACTGTTAAAATTTCAAATCGATTCACCATATCTACTTTCGAGATATTCGTGATTAAAAATGGGTCATTTTTTATTACCCACGCTAAACGGATTTTACGACTTTAAAATAAAACCAGTAATGTATTCAGTACTATTGTGGGATTTATATTTTTTTTTTAAATAGGAATTTTTGACCATCCAATTTCGGAAATATCGACTGATGAACTGTGTTAGTTTTACGTGACGCGCGGAACGGGCACATATGACCAACTGTGACGACGTGGCAACGGTGCACGTTTGTGCGACGAATTAATAAACGCAATACAAAACAATATGAAAGCTTTTTTCTCAAATATTCGACTACCTTTCTCGATCGGATTGCCATTTGAACACTTTTTAACTTATTTCGTGACAAATAAGTAAGATTTCGGGAAAACACTGATCACAGTGCCACTTTCTACACGTGGAGAGGGACCCATTCGTGCATGAGGCATGATTGTGCAGAACGGGCAGAGAGTACAAGTTTTGACAAAACCGTGCGTAGCCGGCAGCACCGTATAAGCATTGGATTTCATTGTACACCGCGGCCCAAACTTTTAGCCCGTGCGTGTACATACAAAACTACCTTAAGACGATGGATCAGTCGGTAATCACAACCGTGAGTGCGAGAGAGATAGCTGCAAATTTTGAAAAGGAAATTTATCCACATCGCTCGTCTGATCGAAAAAATAAAAATGTCATCGGATTTTTGCGATCGTGCTGCGTACGATGACATTTTTATTATTTTAATCGGACGAACGATGTCAAAGAGTTTCAATTTCAAAAATTCGAGGTGTGATTACCGACTGATCCATCATCTTAACGAAGTTGAGGCATTAGAATGAAAATGATGTCACCGCTTTTAAACCGATTGCATCTTATAAAGTGAAGTGTAAAAAAAAAATCAGTTCAATTTTTAAACAGTTTAGGAGCCGTCGTTATTGAGAAAAGTTAATAAAAATTTGGGCCAAATAACATGTAACTTTATGGAAGTCAAAAGACATTCAGTGATATCTCCGTTAAAAATGATGCTAAAAATATGAAATTTTTTGGACAACATGAGCAAGGCTTGCCGAATAATGTCAATTTTTTTCAGATTTATTAGGAGATTTGCTGAGATTATATTAATAATAATCTGTTTTTCGTGCAGTTTTTTGAGGCTAGGATCGTCACTGTTCGTGTTTTCGACTGAGCTTTCACCAGTTTTTCGTCTTTTTTCCCCAACTTTTCTTTAAAGTGTATGCAACATTGCCAAACTGTAAACTGGCCTAACTTTTGAAAGGTACAGGTCATCACTTTTGGGTAAAAAAAATGACTGTACAGCCTCAACTTCCTTAAGGTAACCCCTGTACTGCATGCTGGTCAAATGAGTGCTAAATTTTCAAAACGTTTTTAGACCAAATTTCAACGTACCGATTAAACTTATTGTTAGTAAATAAGTATTCAAGCATATTTTATTAACGTGAAAAAATATCAAAAATGATAGTTTTGCAAAAGTATCAACTGATAGATGCAAATTTCCATGATGACACATTTTCACAGGTATTTTTCAAAGATTCATCTGAATTTTTTAACCGATTTTATTGCACCAAGTCTCATTTTGTTCCTCAACTGATCCTCTACGAATTCACCACGTAGATTTTCCTTTAAACTCATTCCTGAGAGAAATTATGAATAAAAAAGTTTTTTCACTTAATGAACAATTAGTTGTAACAGTGAAACGATCAAGTTAAAAAAACAACTACATGGTGGATTCATAGAGGACCAGTTGACGAACAAAATGAGACTTGTTGCAATAAAATCGATCAAAAAGCGTAGATAATTCTTTGAAAAATACCAGTTAAAATGTGTCAGCGTGGAAATTTGCATTTGTCAGTTGATGCTTTTGCAAAACTAGCGTTTTTAATATTTTTACATCTTAATAAGATATGCTGTAATACAAATCCACTAACAATACATTTAATCGGTACGTTAAACTTGGTCTAAAAGCATTTTGAAAATTTAGCACTCATTTGACTAATAGCATGCAGTAAAGGAGTTGCCTTAAATCCGTTCTAATAAAATGGGAATAACATTTGAAAAGGATATTACAGCCAAATATAATAGAAACGATAGAGAAATTTGATTTATTGAAATTTTAGTTATGAGTTTTTTATTCGACACGAAATAAATGAGGATTGAGCAAAAGGGCAATGAGTACCATTTGAAAACGAGTGGTTAAATTGAACGTGACTAACATTTGATATGTGGAATTACGAGATGAGTTAAAAGGTGCTTGTCACACAGGCGATTTCAAAATTCAAGAGGTCGACAAAGTTTCCAAACGGTTGCACAAAGAATACGGTGATGTTGTCAAGGTGGAAGGACTTCTGGGCAGGCCGGATATGGTTTTCGTTTACGACCCGAACGAGATAGAGAGGATTTTTCGTCAGGAGGAAAAAATGCCTTTCCGTCCGTCGATGCCATCGCTCAATTACTACAAACACGTGATGAGAAGAAACTTTTTTGATAGTGAAAATAACGCCGGAGTGATTGCCGTGTAAGTAGAGAAAATGATGACAGCAATCGAGCCGCGCGTGGCTCAATCGAAATTTTCTATTATTCGCTTTATCGCAGAAACAAAGGTTTCTCGTAAAATTGCACAGTAACGCCCCCCCCCCCCCCTTCTGAAAATATACCCGAAGAAGAAATTCCCCCTGAAATTAACTTGCTATTTTCCCTGTCACAGTCACGGTGAAAGCTGGTACAATTTTCGTAGTAAGGTTCAACAAGTGATGCTCCAACCGAGAACCGCGGGCATGTACATTGGCGCAATCGAAGAAGCGAGCTCTGCTTTCGTCAGGAGGTGCGCAATTAATGTTAATTACATGAAAGCAAACGCTCCATTCTGGACGCCCGATGTATAGAACGATCGCTTTTATTTTTATTCTCCTTTCTTTTCATACTCCAACTCCTCCTCAAACATTACTCACTATTGCAGAATCGAGAAAATAAAAGACGAGCATGACGAGGTGCCGGGACACTTTCTCAACGAAATTAATAAGTGGTCCCTCGAGTGTAAGTTATTCCAGCTCGATAAAACTCCTTTTGATATTGACAGAAACAGTCGAGTCACCTCGAAGGATGGAAATATTAAAAACAGTTGTTACGAGCTAAAGAATTTGGAAATTTTTATCAAAAGTATCGTCAATCGAAGAGTCGATTGCCCAGGCTCGGGATTGCAACATTTTTTCTCGCTTTTCTCGAAAATATTTGATCGATCAAAAGTGTAAGGTTTTTCTGCTCACTCGACGAAATATTTTAATCGCGTTTAGCAATAGCCCGAATCGCTCTCGACACGAGACTCGGATGCATGGACGACGATTCGAACGTTGAGACTCAGCGGTTGATCGATGCCGTTCACACGTTTTTCACGAACGTGGGTATTCTCGAATTGAAAATTCCTTTTTGGAAATTATTCCCAACTCCCACGTGGCGAAAATACGTCGAAGCACTCGACACGATTCTCAAGTATAGTCCGCAGTCTTCTGTACCCATAATTTTGCGCCGCCAATTTCTCTAACCATCGTGAATTTCTGTTCGTGTTATTCCACGTAGTTTCACATCGAAGTACACGAAAATCGCTATAACGAGAATCAATGACAGAAAAGATAACGAGCCGAGGGAACTTTCGCTTTTGGAGCGGATATTGCAGTCGGATGGAAACGAAAATGAGAAAACAGCGACGATTTTGGCCCTCGACTTGTTCCTCGTTGGAATAGACACCGTAAGTTGAAAAAAAATCGTCTCGACCTCAATTTAATCGGAATAAAAGTGTTTCAAAATTACGTTAATTACATCTTCCATTATGACGCTGAAGTTTCCAACGTTGGAGTCCAATGAAATGATCGAAAAAACTCTTCAATAATTCCAGTAATTCTCCTATTTTGTTCCCTGCCAAATTTGCGATTCGTAGTTATTCAAGCTGCACTAACGATTCGTGAAATAAAAAATTGATGAATTACAAACGTTTTTTTTCGTTCATTTCGTTGGAAACTTCAGCGTCGTCTTCCATTAACATATATGAATTATTTACGTATGTAAACCGAATGAAATTAATTCGAAAAAGTGAATGAAAAATATAATCCGATGGAAGGATATAAAAGGAAGCTTCGCTAAAAAACAAAAAATCGTTTAATTCGAGGAGATGTTGCACATCTCGGTTGCGCAACGCATAAAAAAGGCAAACCCAAAATTTTTGAACGAGGACATTGAGCTGTCGTGTTTGAGGCCGACGCGATAAACTAGCAATAAAAAGTCAAATGGGAAGTGTTTACAGACACGGTGGGCGGATAGTTTGAGCATTTTAAGGTATTACTGGATGAATAATCCAGTCGATAAATTGTACCTGATCGGAATTTCCGTACTTCGTGATGCAATAAAAGTCTGAAAAAATTCAGCAACATTTGGAAAGTTATGAACTACAATTATAAATAATAATATTGCCCAAAAGTTATTGATAAATTGTTTAAATGAATAATTTTTTAACAATTTTACAGCAAACCTTTGTATTTTTTTACAAATCGAATATGCGCATTTTTCTGAATGCTCATTATTTTTTCAGAATTTTCGTGAATTTTTGAAATTCCCTTTTCTAAATTTTTTAAGTGGCTCTATTTGTACATTTTTGATCCAGTAACCTCGAGACTTTTCAAAACTGATGGTAAATATGTCTTCTAAAAAATATCCAAAATTCAAATTTTTAAAAATTTTTTCAACAAATTTCAAAAATCCACGAAAATTCTGAAAAAATTCACGAGCATTCGGAAAAATACACACATTTGATTCGTAAAAAACAAACAATAGGTCACCGCAAAATTATTGAATAATTAATTGTTTAAATAACTTGTTATTAACTTTTGGGCAATATTATTATTGATAATTGTTGTTCATAGCTTTCCAAATGTTGTTGAATTTTTTCAGATTTTTATTGCATCACAGAGCACGGAAATTCCAATCAGATATAATTTTTGGTCGAGCTATCCATCCAGTTATACCTTAATGCATCTCTTAAGCGTAAAGCGCGTTCTACAAAGCTGTTGTCCTTATCCACAGACCGCGAACGCGGTAGCTTCGGTGCTCTATCAGCTCGCTTGCAATCCGTGCAAGCAAGCCATTCTTCACGAGGAGATAGAGCGTGAGCTGCCCGTCCAGGACGCGAGGATCGAGCGTGCCCATGTGGATAAATTACGATATGTAAAAGCGTGCATCAAAGAAACTCTGAGGTTCGTTATAAATCACTTTTCACTTCCATACGGGAATCAACGTTCTCGCTGAATTCCGTCAATTTTTATAATAGACTTTTTTTCAGATTACGACCGGTAGTTATTGGCAATGGTCGCTGCACGACCAAAGAAACTATTATAGGAGGATTCCGAGTGCCGGAAGGAGTACGTTTGCGTTTCAAATATTTAACGAGCATCTTCCGTCATCCAGCAGTGTTTTTTTATCCTTTAAAAACTCATTTTTATTCAATGTCGTTATCTCGATGTTTAAACACTTTCGACATCGGTTCATTCTTATTATTTGTTCTTTAAGCAAGTTGAGGCCGTACAGTCATTTTTTTTACCCAAATGTTATGACCTCTACCTTTCAAAAGTTAGGCCAGTTTACAGTTTGGCAATGTTGCATACACTTTAAAGAAGAGTTGGGAAAAAAAGACGAAAAACTGGTGAAAGCTCAGTCGAAAATACGGACGGTGACGATCCTAGTCTCAAAAAACTGCACGGGAAACAGATTATTGTTAATATAATCTCAGCAAATCTCCTAATAAATCTGAAAAAATTGACATTATTCAGCAAGCCTTGTTCATGTTTCCCAAAAAATTTCATATTTTTAGCATCATTTTTTACGGAGATATCACTGAATGTGTTTTGACTTCCATAAGGTTACATGTTATTTGGGCCATATTGTTATTGATTTTTCTCAGCAACGACGCTCCTAAACTGTCTGAAAATTTAAATGATTTTTTTTACACTTCACTTTATAAGATGCAATCGGTTTAAAAGCGGTGACATCATTTTCATTCTAATGCCTCAACTACCTTAATGACGCATGGACGAAAATGAAACGGGTCCGGAGTCAATAATAATGATGCCCCACAATATACATGCATCGCACATGGAATTCCTTGAAAACATTACCTAATTTCGTAATTTTCGTCATGCGGACGTAGGAATCTGAAGAAATTCAAATTTCCAAAAATTCGATTCTACGTTCATTGTCGCTTAAATCAATTAAGAAAACATGGCTTTTGCTGATTTTATTTCCATCACTTTTCAAATAATTCTCATCTGTAAAAGGCATTTTGAGGTTTTACAGCTGGAACGAGATTTAGCTTCGCTAAAAATGACTCGATGTCACTGGTGTTTTTTTATAATCGATCGATAACACATTTTTTTATCATTTATATTTGGTCACCCAATATTTCGCGTGTGTATACCGATTGCTCGGATTGTGGCACAGGTTCACGTGATATTTCAACACTACGTAATCAGTAATGAAGAAAAGTACTTCCCGCGTTGCGACGAATTCCTGCCGGAACGATGGTTGGAGGAAAGTGAGCAAAGACACGCATTTGCGTCGTTACCATTTGGCTACGGCAGACGCATGTGTCTTGGTCGACGGTTTGCCGATCTGGAGATAGTGATGATAGTCAGCAAGGTAATAAAACAATTTGAGTTCGACACCACATACTAATTCGTTTGAAAATAATTCGCTGCTTAAATGTTAAAACGATTCTGCAAAGTCAGCCAAATAAGTTTATGAGTTTCGCCGTACATTAATTACTTCGCAATAAAAAAAATGAAATATGAAAATTGATCACCGATAAGGTTCACTTGACATTCGTTGGCTTAGTAATTACAAATTATTTTTCATTGTTTTTCATTGAATAACAATATTATCAACAGCTACGACGTTAACTCAATAAGAAAATGAGTTTTTGAGAAAATAGGTTCCTTCTGTTTATATTTTTATGATTATTTTTCATCGTTAAATGTAACATTTATGCAAAATGCTCGTCTAATTATGCATTCTGCACTTTTGAAATCGCACTTTCTAGAGTCGAAGCATCGACTTATGTTAGTACGGTTTTATGAATGTTTTTTTTTTTTTTTTTCTTTACGATCCCGAACTGTGGAATGCGTCGAACGTTTTCTTGCAGATCGTGCAGGCTTTCAGGCTCGAATACCATCACGATAAATTGGATTACCACATAAATCCTCTCTACACGCCGAAAGGACCGCTGAAGCTGAAATTCATCCGAAGATAATAATGATAAAATCATAATTATTAATCGAGAAATTCCCCACTCATTCGCAGCAACTCACATGGAAAGTTAGGTGACCAGTGTAATGCTTGTTTTTTTATCATTATTTTTACGTTTATAGAAATTCATTAGTTTGCTCTTTTATTGTAAAAATTACAAATAAATATACTGTTTACAAATAAATATTTCACGAGTCTCATTCGGCGAACTCATCTCTTGATAATTTTGAATTTCAAATCGCCGTCCGGTGCGTACATAAACGTCACTTTGTACTTCAGGGGCTCATGGTGATATTCCAATTTGTACGAACGTATAAGCTGGAAAAAAACACGCGGGTTTCATTGCAATTGTGTTCGTCATGAGCGAAATTTTTCGGATTGTTCGAAAATTTAATATGTCGGATGAAATATTTACAATCAAAAGTATTGAATTTGAAAAATTATCTTGAAAATTGGTTGATCAATCGAAACTCAGTTGATAAACACATGAGAAAGAAATTAAGACAAAATTATTTTTTAATCGATGCTTCATTGGAAGCGGGCAACAGAAAATTAGTAAATCCTCGGGAATCGGCAAAAAAAATCGCAGATCGAAAAAGAACGTTCTTGCGCACTTTCGGTGCGATCCGGATATAAATGGATGAGCCCGTGCAGGAGGATGGCAAAAGTGAGCTCATCCATTTTTATCCCGATCGGATGAATGGTGTACAAAAATTCGACATAAGGCTGGATGACTGAATCATCTTCTTAAGGATTTGAAAAACTTGAGTCAGAATATTTTGGATGCCCGAGTGATCCTTCATACTCGAACGTACCTTGGCAAGAAGGACTTGCATTTCGAGATCGGCGAATCTTCGTCCAAGGCACATCCGGGCACCGTAGCCGTACGGGAGTGAAGCAAACGGATGGAGCCTTTCGTCGGTTGAGTCTTTGAGCCACCTCGAAGGCTTGAAGCTCTTTGCGTCAGCAACCCATTCTTCCATGTTTCCGGTTACAAGGGTGGGGAAGACAACTTGTACCTGGAAAAGATGACGATGAAACCGCAGTACGACGACTAACTGTAAAACTGAAATCGACTTCGTTTTATTAAGATAACTCCTGTACTGCATGCTAGTCAAATGAGTGCCAAATTTTCAAAACGCTTTTAGACCAAGTTTAACGTACCGATTAAATGTATTGTTAGTGGATTGGTATTACAGCATATCTTATTAAGATGTAAAAATATTAAAAACGCTAGTTTTGCAAAATCATCAACTGACAAATGCAAATTTCCACGCTGACACATTTTAACTGGTATTTTTCAAAGAATTATCTACGCTTTTTGATCGATTTTATTGCAACAAGTCTCATTTTGTTCGTCAACTGGTCCTCTATGAATCCACCATGTAGTTGTTTTTTTAACTTGATCGTTTCACTGTTGCAGCTAATTGTTCATTAAGTAAAAAAACTTTTTCATTCATAATTTCTGAATGAATGAGTTTAAAGGAAAATCTACGTGGTGAATTCGTCGAGGATCAGTTGAGGAACAAAATGAGACTTGGTGCAATAAAATCGGTTAAAAAATTCAGATGATTCTTTGAAAAATACCTGTGAAAATGTGTCATCATGGAAATTTACATCTATCAGTTGATAGTTTTGCAAAACTATCATTTTTAATATTTTTTCACGTTAATAAAATATGCTTGAATACTTATCTAAATTATCTAGGTTATGTAAACCCTGTTTGCTTTATTTATACGGGATTAACCCCCAAAACTACGTCATTTTTGGGAGGAATTTATGTGATATATATAAAAAAATGGTAAAATTAAACGACCTCAAATTTTGCACACATGTTCTTTGGAGTTCAAACTGTGGAATATTACATTTTTTTCTAAACTATCACCATTTTTTGTTCTTGAGTATGAAAAGATGGGGCGTAGGTGTTAAATATTCGAAGTTTGGAAATGATTTACTAAAAAATGCCTCAATGAAATGGATTAAAAATTGGAGAAGCTATAGAAAATATATCCAAAAATGTATTCTTAAAGTTTCATTAAGCTATCACCACTTTTCTCAAGCTGATCTTCCTCCGTAACAAACAATAATCGCATCTGCAAAAATTTTGAATTATTCTCATTCCATGATCATTTTTCAGTCTTCGTCGATGGTGACTTCGCCAATTGAATGATTCGTCATTCGATAATAATAATTAATCAATATGATCGAATAAGCGCTTGAGTTTTTCTTACTCCTTTTGGAATATGATAACCGCAAATGACAGCGTCGTTCTGTAGAGTCCTTCCATTACCAATGACCGTTGAATATACTCTGCAACAAAAAAACGGAAGAGACATCAAAAAATATATGAACAATCTGGAGTTGACCGCCTTTGGAGAAGTACCTCGCTGTATTATTTTCATTGGTAGCACTCACCTGAAGACTTCTCGAATGAACGCCTTCATGTAGACTGCTTCATCAAGCATTTTCGTTGTAAGCGGAGACGTTGGGTTCGGTATTATTTTTTCTAGCTCTCGATAAATTTTTTCTTGCTCCTCGGGCCTCGTTGCCAATTGGTATAGAATCGAACAGACAGCCATGGAAATCTGAGTTCAAAAAGCCAACAAATTTTAACGTCTTTTGCGAAAAGTTCGAGAAAAAGTGTCAAAGTGTTCATTCAGTCGAGCTGATAAACCGTACCGTATCAATTCCAACCAAAATGAGGTCGAGAGCTAAGATATACGCAATTTTCGGATCAGTTTCTTTGGCTAAAATTCTCTCCACCAACGAGAGATCCGTCTCGGCAACGTCCTTTTTATTTTTCAGTCGTATTATCGCAGCGTCGATGTGTTTCGTGCAAATCCTGCAACGCATATTTCCAATTTTTATTCTTTCATCGAATCTTATGCAGCATCGTTGAATCATAAGAAAATAATCTATAAACAATTCGGTTTATTATAAAATGGATTCCCTTTTTTATTGGGAAAGGAAAGCCTCCAATCAAAAAATGAAATTCGTTAACTAAAACGAAAACTCTGTTGACTCGTCACATTGAAAACATGCATGGATAAACAAACCTTTTTTTTTACGGAGGAATTTTAATGGCTCACGCTTTGTGAATGCGACATAAAAAATTGCCAACGATCATTTTTTACCTCGATCACATAATTGGAATTTGGTCAACGTTGAATTTGTATTTGTTGACAAAAATTTGATTTTTTTTTTTTTTTTTTTTTTTTTCATGTAAGAAGTCCGTGTTTTGGACCATTTTTTAACATCACTTTGGTACAAAGTGATGTCGCAATAATATGAAAATTAAAAATTTGACGTACTCAACAAAATAGTCCATATTTCGAACGTAACGCGACCAGAGAGGAGTTGGAATGTATCGCCAATAAGGTGCTTTCAGTTCCAACTCTGCTACGTTTCTCAAGGCAAATTTGGCAGCGTCAATAATTTTTTGAGGTTCAGATTCGGGCGTCAGATTTCCGTCTAGACATCCAAGTCGAACATCCAAAGCCACTCGTCCTATGCCTGCCGTTGAACAATAGTGTCTACAAATTCTAGAATTATCTCCACTCCGATATTCGAAACGATCGAAGATCTAGCTCATTAGAAATTCTTAATGTTTTTTTACGAGAGTACTTACACTCGAGAGCCCATTTGTGAATCTCGTTGTCAAAGTCCCCTGGAACCTCGTCATCATTTCCCTTGATTCCTTCGATCCTGTAAATATTTCAAGGACTCTAAACAACGACAGTGAAAATGAATATTTTCTTTCCCCCCAAAATGGCGATATTGGGGTAGAAAACTGAACGCTATCAGTAAACTCAATCATAATTTTGTATACCTCTTTGTAACACAGTAAATTTCTAGTCAATCGAAGTATGTTCAACATGTTTAAATGTTTACGTGATTTATTATATATTCGACTGTGATTATCTAGTGTGAACTAAAAATAAGTGAAATATAGTTTGATGCTTCTTTTGCTTTGTTGCTCAATTTTTGTTCCATCAAAAAATCTTGACGAAATAAGAACACTTTGTTTATCATTGGTTCGAATGTAACTGGACATTATTTCACGGTGAAACAATTTCACGTATTAATTTTGATCACATATTACGAAGTGATAGTGTTGATTGTATCAGCGACATACCCACGCAAAAAGATCAAACCACGATTATTGCGTTTGTTCCTGTTAGTCGTCTCACAAAATTCTAGTTGGAGTTCATGTGTCGGTTTTGTGAGACCTTGTTGGATTTGTAATTCTAATGTTTACTCGTTGTCAAGAAAGATGAAAGAACCATAAATATTCTTCATCAATTAAGATAAATGAATATTCAAATTTATCCCCGTACTTAAAAAAGTGCAATAATTCGACGTAAAAAAATATTTGAATTTTATCGTTGTTTCAATGACTCGTACCTGTTGATAAAATCTCTCGTTACAACTTCGATCGGTGTTATGTATTTTCTGACAGTGTTTGGCTGTAAAACCGGTTTCTGGACACGTGTACGAAACTCTTTCCAAGGTTCACCGTGTCTGCGAGATTCCACGAAAATAGATAAAAAATCCAGATTATTGTGATGTAGTGAAATTTTTCATCATCTTCAATCGAGGAGATTGAATTAATAAAAAATTCGTCATTGGCCAAATATGCGGTGCGCGGATTACAATATTTCTTCGGTCAGTCGCATAACATACTGAGAGAAAAAACTAAAATAAAATTCACGATATCGAAACGCAATTTCCATACGAATGGAGATTAATGTAAATCGAAAAATAACAAACTCGAGATAACGATGTACGGCAGCAAAGATGAACCTACACTCCGACAACGCCGGGTAATTCCCCGAAGAAATTTCGTCTTGCGACGCTTTTATAATGAACGAGACACGGCATGGAGGGTCGAAAGGGCGTTGGGCCCTCGTTCCTATAAATTTTTTCAATCTCGTTCGCATTGTAAACGAACAAGAGATCCGGTCTTCCTATGAGACCAGAAAGTCGTGTAATTTCGCCGTATTGGTCGTAAAAAATTTGCGATATTCTGGCAACGTCGGATATCTGATACTGTCCGATGATGGGAAAGAGTCGCCAAGTGTTGCCAAGCACAGGGATCGGTTTTGGTCCAGGTACTTCTGCGTACGATTTAATGTTCGAAGTCATTTGAGGCTCGCTCGGTGTACATTCTTTCAGGGGATTTAGAACCTGCTGATTGTTTGACATGTTTCTGGTGAATCTGTGCAGTTGACAAAACGTTGACCGGGCTGATGCCATTCTTGTTGGCTCTGAAAAGTATAATAAATAACGAAAAGTAAAATACTATGGAAGATCGAGAAAAAGGAGTTTACAGGCTTGTCCTAAGATCTTTCTACACTTTACGGCCATCGACAATGAATTAAGTTTTGAATATAGTTATAATAGAAATCGCGGGATGCCTGTGGAAGTGTCCTTTGACACATTAGTCTCATTCTGTCGCAAGTTCCTCTCCGAATCGCTTTCACTTCTCTCGTTCGTCATAAAGAGTCAAAGCGTGTACGGTGTCTCCCACCGCGATCCGCTAATTGCGAATTTTTTAATTACAAATGGATTCGTCTAATAATTTCGTTTCATTTCTCAATCGATATTCTCGTCGATGTTTCCTGTACTAACTACGACTTTGTACGCCTTCGGAAAAATGTTTTTTGGTCTACGAATATTTGCATGAGACGCTCTTTTGAAAAACGTATAGTCGCCTTGAGAAAAATATTTCACGAGCTCATTCGGTCAAATCGCTGCTATGTAGAAACGATTATTTGGTTTTTCCACCTCAGAAAATGCAGTATGTACACGAATTCTATAGGCTACTATTAAGTGGGATTGTTTGGAATTCTCCATGACGCTGAAGTTTCCAACGTTGGAGTCCAACGAAATGATCGAAAAAAACTCTCCAATAATTCCAGTAATTCTCCTATTTTGTTCCCTGTCAAATTTGCGATTCGTAGTTATTCAAGCTGCACTAACGATTCGTGAAATAAAAAATTGATGAATTACAAACGTTTTTTTTCGTTCATTTCGTTGGACTCCAACGTTGGAAACTTCAGCGTCGTAATTCTCCACGTGCAGAAAACTCGCATAGCATCGTTCAAATAAACATGGAATATGGCATAGGGCTTTGTGCACAATTTGTCGACTTAGCAGGCACGATTCAGAGCCTTCACCGTCTCGAAATTCCCGTTATATTAGCCGAGGATTGAACCCGGCGGGAAGGAGTACAATTGTTTCAATCCGCTTAACTGTATGTACGGATTATGGTCGTGAAGTTCGATTTAGGGTACGCAGGTACCTCGTATTCAGCGAGACAATGTCAAAGTTATTTATTAGGCACGTAAAAGCGAGATGGAGGGATGCGAAAATGATTCAAAATTGAAATAACTTGGACACGCATATTTGCGAAGAGGGATACTGAAAAGTTTTTCAACTTTCGCACTCACCTCGATGATGTTTTACGAAAACATTAGCAAGTACTTGAAATCAAACGCTCACTATACGTACTCGTTCACACCGCAGCTCGATGATACTCTCACTGCACTCGACAAGAACTGACAAGTTTTTAGAGTCGAAAGAGGAAGAAGGTCGACGACGTTCGTCATCCCCACCCTTCCACACATTCTCTTCCACCTCTGTCCGCCACGGATCTCTCGTTCATCTCGAAATTCATTGGTCTTTATCAATCTAAGAAACGGAACTCTAACGAAAACAAAAGTAGGAGAAAACATTTCGTCTCTTTATATCAGTCTAAAATCCTACATTCGTGTGTCGAATAGGAACATTCAGTTCTCGCAGTTATTTTTATTTGAATGTATAAAACTAGAATTTTCGTTCGTTTTAATTTGTTAATGTGCAAATAAACGACTATTTTGGATAGGCAATTTCAGATACACAGTTTTGACTGAGGAACAAAGGAAAAATTCTTTAAAATCTTAAACAGGGGGTTTGCGAGAGTACTCTTTCAGAATCTGGCATTTATTTTGTAAATTAAAATCAAAATATTCATTATTTTTGCGTTTTTAATTAAAGAATCAAGAATTTTTTAAGTCCTTTTTCTTTCAAATCGATTTTCGTTATTGTTGCTGCACCTGAATAACCATATTATCGCTAGCAAAGGTCTCCTCAATGTCTGACATTTCGAAAACACTGGTTATGAACTCTTTTTCCCCTCTCAGTTTTTCCAAGATGGCGGTTTTTGCAAAACAGCATGATGCAAATTTTCACGATTTTTTTCTCGTAAAGTATCAACTTGACGAAAAAATTTTATGGAATAAAAAGTGTTTAGTTAGTTTAGTTTAGTTTATTCGAAGAACACGTGTGATTTTTTTTTATTTCCTAGCTATTTTTGAATTTTGACAATTTTTTGTAAAATTACAAAAATTCTGGAGAAATCCACGCGTATCCTGTGGATGATTCTAAACACTTTGTTCTGTATAATTTTTTCGCAAAGTTGCGACTATTTGAGAAAAAATAATGATCAATCTCTTTATTATGCGACGGACAAAAAGTCACAAAGTTACAAAATAATAGAGAACTTTGTTTTTTTTTTGGTTTTTATTCATTTTTTTTTCTCAATACGAATCATATTTTATTATTTTATAACTATTATATTTTTCCGTGTGCAGAATCAAAACAAGTTTTGCAAAAATATAATTTGCACGACACGCAAAGCTTTTGAGTACTTGAATCGGCGGTTCCAAATCGTCGTTTTGCGCATTAATATGTTAATTAGAAAAAAAAAATGTTCTAGTTAATTTTATCGTTATTTCAAGTTTCCGAATGTTCCAAGTTACTGCGCAAATTTCGATTATTTTAGCTTTCGATTATCCCTTCGATCGAATCAATTTTCCAATTTATTTATGCTGCTCGCATCTGTCGAAATGAAGAGTTTTCGACGAGCATGGGCCAAAAGTGTGGGACGATTTTTTATTTCACCACGATAGGTTCGTTGATCGTGACGCTTTTTACACTCGAAAAGTATATGTGCAAAGCCGAGGTACTGCGTCGTTCACAGTCCTGGCGGATGCCCATCTCCCGCATCGTTGGCGATTTTATGAGACGGGCTTCAGTACACACCGCAAATAATATTTACCTGCATCGACGGAGACACGAGTGACGGACCGCGTTTTCCAGTTGCCACTAAATTGCGCTAATGTATGAATTAGCAGCACGACAAGCTATCGAGAACTTTCGTCATTCTTCGCTCAGCCTGCGGCGAACTTCTTCCCATTAATCCTCTCCATTCTTCCGTAGCCCATTAAATATTTGCACATTTACTCGTTTCTATGGGATTTTTCGACTCAACTTTTCCTCACGTCTCGTCGCGTTTACTTCGCCCGAACCCGAAAATGGCGCAGCACTAAATCCTATCAACGCGACTATAACCTCGTTTCTTGCGTGTAGCGGTAGATTTGACGTACGTTATTGGCGCGTATACACACGCAGACGGAGGTTTATAGCAGCCAATGTTTTGGAAATGAGAATTAATGCGTATTTGGATTTGTTTGGTGAGAAATCGTACAGAAATGATCTCACCGAGGAACGTGAAAGCGAGCGTCGTCTTCGAAGCAAGTTGTGTCAGGAGAGTGTCTACATTCACATATGTAAATAATCTACATAAAATCTGTAACTTATTGGGTAGAAAAAAATTCAGTCGCGATACATTTTCGATTGGCCGAGTGAACGAGAAGCGGCGTGTGGAGACGTTTTTGGAATGATGCGCAGACAAAAGAGGAGAGTCGGTGTGTACGGACAGAGAGAACAAGGGAGAAGCAAAGCATCATTTTATGACGCGAAGGTGTCGGGTCCGAGAGCGGAACGCGTAACGACGGGATCTAATGGCTTTTCGTATTATTTTGGGCCCGGTGTAACAATGAGCGGATAGAGTACGAAAAGGAAGTACCTGAAATGGTGGGCTCGGAGTAGTAGCTCGTAGAACGTAAAATGTAAATGGTCGCAGGTATAGCAGAGTTTCAGCAACGCCGTTAATATTCAGGTACGCTAATTCTAATAGTCTTAAAATTAGGGGCTGTCGCGCGATTAAGGGGACGAAAATCCGGCTCTGCGATTGGCTTAACCACCGTCGAATATATTCGCGCACTGACGCCTTGTACCGCTTGGACAAGAAGAGGCTAATTGTCCTTCAGTATTCGACAGAACTAGGAACGAGTGACTACTTTGAAGAGCAGCTTGAAATATTTCAACCTAGATAACCACCAGTTTTTCATGTTTTTCAAGTGATTATTATTTCTCATGTGTGATACCAAAGCTTCGAATATGGCGGTGCAAACCATGTGGATAAGGAAGCACATGCTCCAATCACCCTGCGCCGATTTCGCTCATCCGGTAAGTTCCTTTTTTATTTCTATGCTGCATCGATATTTTGTATGCATAAAATCCTGCAACAAGTTGGGGTACGCGACAGAAGTACATTTTCCTCTTGAACGCTGCTCGGATTCCTAAGCAAGTTTCAAATTTCATTTAAACTTTACTCGCTGCGCGATAACAGAATTTTGGGGCCTGGGATTATTGTTTATTTTCTTCGTTTATTATATATCTTATATGCATCTCGTGCAGTGAAGTATAGGAAAATGGAAACGAGCCGAAAGCCGCATTTATATTTCATTTTCGTTTTCGATATATTCCTTTGGTTTTTTCCTCTATTCTGTAGTAATGTTTAACGCGAATTACAACGCGAGTTGAGGCATGGTTGAAGTTCCCTTTCGATGTTACACCTCGCAGATGGAAATTACGTTGCAAAACTCATGATACTCGCTCCTGTTAAGGAGGGTGGATCGCGGCGATACAATGTTCTCATGCATTTAACAATTTTAAAAATATTAAGAATTTCATAAAATTTGGTAAATTTATTCTTTCTAAATATATAAGACGATATCAATTTTTTTAGATTTTTCTGCCACATAGCTCTCGAGTAATTGAACATTAAAGTTCAGGTGTATAAGCATAGAGTTTACATATATACGGTTACACATCTCGTGCATAAGAACTTTGATTTAACGCTCAATTAGTCGATGACCACGTGGTAAAAGAATTAGAAAAAAATTGTATTTGTATACTGATGCCAAAGAATGTTATCATCAAATTTTATCAAATTCTCATTATTTTTATTTCGTGATCCACCCACCTTAAAATGTCAACTTAATTCTGGAGTATATTATGGGGCGTTTCAGACTAAGTCGACCACTTTTGAACCGGAGCCCTTTCAATTTGGCGGAAACTTTTTCAACTTTTTCTACTGTACCAGAGAAAGTTTTCAGAATTTTTTTTCTAATTTTTTTCCCGACCCAAAAACAGTTATGAATTTTTCTAAAAAATATGGCGTTATTTTTCTTCGAAGTGACATAACGCTTTCGAAAATTGATCTTTGGGATTTTTTTTTTTTGCTTTTTTTTTTCAAGTTTTATCTTCGAATGTACTTTTCAGAAAAAAATATCAAAGGGTCATACAAATCCATTTTCAAGGAAACGAGGGTGGGGTTCAATATGACGAATAACTGAATTGTAGAACGGTCGATATTTCGAAATTTTAATAGTTGTGATATCAGTTTGGAGAAAAATAAGTAATTTGAAATTCTTATTCCCGATCGACTATTCAGCAGATTGCGTGTTTAATTAAAAATTTCTTCTTTGAATTCGTATTTACCCGAAAATATATATTTCAATAGTTTTCATTTCGAACGCAATTTTAACAGACCATCCGAATGTCAAAAGTTCATATTTTCGAATTCAAAATGGAGAGTAATTGTTTTACAGACAGACCTGAATATAGAGTAGCAAAAAATCGAAAGTGAATTTTTCGAGCCTATGAAACTTAAATATGCAGAATAGCGATAGCTCAAAAAGGCGAAAGTCAAAATGACGATGTTTAAAATTGGAGATCACCGGTCTGAGTAAGTGAGTGAGTGAGACGCGTGTATTTGGAGCTCCGCTGCATTTCTTTATTTTGATCGATCGACTTTCTAACGTTTCGCTATTTTGATTGTTCGACTTTTTGGTGTTTCAGTATTTCAACCTCAGTAATATTTGGTCTTTTGTTATTATATTTTCAAAATTGTGAATTTTCACAGTATCGCTGACCGTAGTAATTTATGAATCGAAAAAGTGATAGTTGGATTTTCGAAAAATCGATATTTTAGTCATCGTCCTATGGGCGATTCGTTACATTCTATTTTCGATGTAAACGTGCTTCGAACCCGAGTTCGAACCTTGCAGTTTCTGCTTTATTTATTTTAGGCATTCAAAGCTCCAGTCGAATCTATTTGTCTCCATATTATCATTCGAATTTTATAAACTCGAGATTTTAGCTGTTCGAAATTTTAGTCATTCCAATATTTGATCCCCACCCAAAAAACGAGAATTTAGGGATGATTGACATTGTTAGTTTTTTTTCTTTTCTCCATAAAAAAGCTTTGACACTTTCTACAAGTTTTCTGAAATTTTCAAAGTGGGATCTTCTCGCTTTCTATTCTTTTTTTTCACTAGAATTTTTTTTTTTTTTTTTTTTTTTCAATTCAGCTCATTTCTAATGACACCACTTTGGAAATCTTCTAGGATGTACCGAGAACCTTAAAAATTGAAAAACAACGATAATTATAAAAATAAAAATCGGTGGTCTTGCAAAAATTTAATTTTTTTTTTCGAAAAAAAAAAAATAAAAAAAATTGGCCAAATCGAAATATACGCTACGAAAAAAACTAATAAAACAATATTCAATTTTTTTTTCTTTCGATCTCCGTTATTTCGTCACGTTTTTCATGCCATAGAAAATGTGAAGTTTCAGGAAAAATTGAGAAAATCAATAAATGGAATGATTTCTACCGAATTGAAAATGAAATTTGGCGATGTTTAGAATTTCGATTATTTTTCTTTCCAATTCTTCATTAGTCTCTCATTTAACTGTGTGAATATTATCGATGATATTAAAGATTGTACTGTTAAATTAATCGGTTGATTGAATTTGTAAAAAAAAAACAGGAACGCCAAATGTCCGAAAACGAAATGCGAGTGATGCGTTCGATTCAAAAGCTGTCGATACCGGATTGGTATTTGAACAAGAGTTCGCGCCCGCCAAAAATACTTTCGAACGACACGCCGATAGATCGACGTCCAGCGCCATGGAAGAATTTGCCGGTAAAGAAATCTTCGGTTCCAATAACGACGACTGCGCAACAGAAAAATTGTGCAGGTAAAAAAAAAATTGACGCAGCATAATGTAAAAAGGGACTAAAAATTGGAAAAATTTTTAACGAAACGTTGTCTTCTATTTTCAGTATTGCGCAACGGTGCTTCAGAGACTGTAATCGAATCCTCTTCGAGAAGCAAAAAGAATAACTGCACTTATAAAATCAACCGAAATTCACCGACGAAGAAGTCTCCGGCGAAGCAGGCTGCTGCAGCGTCGAAGAGCGCGGAAAGCAGTCCCGGAAAATCGAAGCTCGCGAGCAACAGTCAAACCTTTCCCCGCGTCTCGCCCAGCCGAAAAATCCAAAACATCAATATCGTCTTTCCCCAAGAAATTGAAAATCAGAAGCGTCTCATGGTAACAAACTTGGACGATCTGTCGGGCGAGGATATGCCGAGGGATTCGTTGGTCGAGACAGAAACGGGAAAAGATGAGCAAAGTCGCGCCACAGCTCGGGGCGCCTGCGCCAAGCCGAACGACGCTGATTTCCTTCCAGAAAGAGCCTCGACTCCCGAAACGTCTCGGAACTCGAGCGAAGCCGGTTCCGATTTGACATCGGGAAAAGTGAATCGTAGGGGTCCCTCTATCTGCCCATTTTTTATTAAAAGTTCGCTCGTCGAAGCAAAATCAAAAGTCGAAAGTGACGAAGAAGAATCGCGAAAATCGTCGCTTCCGATCCGTGCGTTGGGCGCTGGAAAAAAATGCCAGGAGGACAATTCTGCGAGAAATATAATATTCGGGAAGGAAAACAAGAGACAGAGTGCGTTCCCAGCGAAGAAGGTCGCCGCGGCAGCAGAAAGGCAACAGTGCGGTTCTTGCAACACCGCAACAGCTGGTCAAACCTCGACGTCATCTTCTCGAACATCGAGTTTTAGACCGAAAACAATGCTTCCTCCGATCCCCGAAAAAAGTATCGATTCAGTACAGTTTTTCAACCCGTCGAATATTCGTCTCAAAAAATCTACGAGCAATTCGTTCTTCAATGTGCCGATCAAGTCAGCGGAGGTAAACAAATTAACAAAAACTGTCGCGCCGTCCGAAGCTCGCACGAGTCTCGTGAGCGACATTATCGAGGAGCTCAATCAAAGGTGCAAAATATCTCCGAAATCAAGCCTCGTCTCTCCGAGCTCAAAGAACTTCGTAAAAAAGCTCGTGAGAGCGTTGGAAACTGGAGTGACTCGGAAAAATGAGAAACAAGAAATTCCGTACATAAAATTTACGAATCGTAACGGTACCGAAGAGCTTCTCGACGAAGATGTTTTCATCGATGGAGAAAACAGCAGCGAGGACGAGGTTAAGTCGGTGGCAGTATCGACGTCGATATCGTACAAAGGAACTGACAGTAGCAGCAACACCAGCGACACGGATCCGGGATCGCCAACGATCAAGTATAATTACGACGATTTATACAATTGGAATTCAATGATTCATAATAACCAGGAGCCAACCGTTCCGTTGAACAACAACAACAACAACAATAACAACAACAACAACAACAAAAACAACAACAGTAACAAAAAAGACCGTACGAGCAATCACAATTCAGAAAAAGCCGAGCCGATCGAAGAGAACGAAGTGATGTACTGGATCCAAAAATGCGACTGGAATTTACCGAGAACTAGTTCTCTGTTGAGCCTCAATTCGCGAGTTTCTTCGAACAAGTTTGACCAATCTTGCCGTTGCATAAGCCCCATAGACCAGCCGAACGATCGTGGCTCTGTATTATCATCGCGATCAGGAAGACTGTCGTCTAACGGTTGGGGCAACGTTTACATAACCTCCAGAACTCCGCCTATCCGAAAACCCCGTCTCAATAAAACGACCGTTTTGGATTCCGGGTATTCGGACAGATCGAGTTCCTCTCCATCCTCGTACACGGAAGACAAACATTTATTTGATTACACTGGAACCACTCAAACGGCTTCCGAAACTGACTATTGCAACGATTCAATTACCTCCGAGCGAAGAACAAGCCGAATCCATGGACGACCCATTATTATTTGAACAAATGCACTCTCGAAATGGGAGGATCGAACAAAACAGTAATCTCAGAGAAAAAGTACTATTTGTAAATTTGTATCCACGTTCGTTTGCAATTAGCAGTGTAGGTTGTCACTACGCTGCTTTTTTTACCTCCATTTTTGTTTACGGCTGTGGCAAAACTGCGTATCCAGCGTTTCGTAGTCGATTGAGATCGCTGTCTTTATTTATGAACTTGTTTCCTACGTGCCGAGGTGTGACTTTAAAAAACTATTGTTCATTATAATACGATGTTTCAGTGACTTTAGTCATTATAGTCATTTTGAGAGAATGTTTTATTGCATTATAAATGAGACTCATATATTTTACGCTATTTCCATTGGAATGTGACTATTTCAAAAACTTTCAATGTTCCTGCTCATGTCGCTTTAGAGTATTGAATTTTTTTCGACTCTTCAGATCAAATGAAAATTTATAATTCATCTTGAATTTCATGTGCTATATTCAAAAGTTATTACCGTTTTTTTTCTAAAATTTTCATAATGAAATTTGAAACACGCTTCATCATTGTCGATTGAAAGTAAGAATATTTTATTTTAATTCCGTATCACGTTCTTGCGGTAAAAGATTGTATTGTATAACAATAACATTTATACAAATTTGATATAAATATATGTATACATATTTGCGATTCGATTAATAAAGTATAGTGCAATAAAAAAAGAAAAACACTGATCGTTAATACATTTTAATTCCTTCAAAAATAAGAAAAAAAATCCATAAGGAAACATAACGAATAATGAAAATTTGGGCATAAATTTCTGTAAAAAGAAGAAATGAAAACTTATCGTGCAAGAAAAAAGATCAATCGATTCGACCTTTATATTTAACTGAGATGTCTAACGTATCGTTCGATTATGCAAGTTAAAGAATGGAGAAAAAAAAACAATAAATAAAATAGAATTTTCTTGGAATTGTTACAAAAATTATACGTATAATGCATAGACTGCTGCTGTTGCGAGGGCGCCGAGTGTTTGGAAACCAATTGTACAGAAAGTTGACTGAATCGACCACAGATCGCGCAGTGGTCGCCTAAAATCCGCAATATTACGAAATAGGACAGCGGGTGGTAAATTTCCATTCGCGATTACGATTCAAGTGTATGCCAGTGTTTCATTGGGATAAGTTAGTTTACAATGCGAATATATTAGTTTCGGTCCATCGTTGACGCATGGCATTGAACTCTTGGTGTATCAATGCAGTCTATTATTGGCACTAAAACGAGGGGAATCACGCAGTTTATTGTCGAACTCGTTACTCGCGTTCCTTTATATCGAACGACCCCCGTCAATTTTGCGAAAGCACCAGCTGACGGAGGAGAATATGCAAGGTCTGATGATTTTGTCAGAATGCGAGGAAATTAATTCGCCTTTACATAAACCTATAGCAGCCACTCAACGTATTAAGGTAGAAAAATTAAGAAAACATTCATTCGTTGAAACAAAATAAAAAATGTCAAAGTTGAAAGAGCATATCGATTGTTATTTTCGAACATCTGCTTTTTGGAATGTTCATGTTGTATGTTTTTAATAAATATCAATTTATTATAAATATGTAAATATATATATATTTTTTATACAGTACACGTGCATCAATGTTTCCACAAATTACATAGTTCTTGGATCCACCAGTGGGAGCCTTTATTTATTTATCCGTGAACCATGTACATTCCAACAATTGATTCCCTTATCGGTGAGCAATGGACTAAATTAAAGTTTTCACTGGAGTACAATTGAAATTTTTGTTTATTTTATCTAAAATTGATTTGTACAACGACGCTGAAGTTTCCAACGTTGGAGTCCAACGAAATGAACGAAAAAAACGTTTGTAATTCACCGATTTTTTATTTCACGAATCGTTGGTGCAGCTTGAAAAACTACGAATCGCAAATTTGGCAGGGAACAAAATAAGAGAATTACTGGAATTATTGGAGAGTTTTTTTCGATCATTTCGTTGGACTCCAACCTTGGAAACTTCAGCGTCATATTTGTACAATGATTTTGCATTAACAAAAAAAGAAATTTGATATTGAACCCATGAATTGAAGCTTTAGTGTTTTTATAATCCTCTCAATATCATTTGGTTTTCTAATCTTTTTTTTCAATTAATTATTCTATCTAGGAAGGGCCAGTTTCTTGTGTGGTTATATCACCAGACGAAAAAACTATTGCGCTTGCCACAAAACGCGGAAGCGTTTGTTTGATTGGAATAAAGCCCACTGTCAAACTTTTGGCTCTATCGAGTGAGCATCTTGGTGAAATGGTGACAAGCCTCTGCTGGAATAACAATAGTTCGGAGATTTATATAGGCGATGGAATTGGAAAAATATCAACTATGCTTCTCTCCATTTTTAGCGTAACTTATATTATTATTCTAGTGTTAATTCTATGTTCCAATGTCCGTTTGAAGTTTCATTGAAGTTGGTCATTGGCATTTAACGAAGGGTTTTTCTTTTTCTCTAGGTAAACGGAATGTTCCAAGCTCCTTCGTGCGCTTTAATGCATCTTGATTCGACGATAGTGCAGATGGAATTTTCGGGTCATCACTTGCTCGTTTCAACGATGACACGATGTTACATTTGCGATACAGCGCAGGAGCAGTTCAAGCAAATAGGAAACAAAGCACGAGATGGTGAATTTGGGGCTTGTTTCTTTTCGGTTAAATCTGGAGAGAGTGAGACAAAGTTGAAAGTATCGAAAAAAAGTGAGAAAGACAGAGAGGAAACTGTGATAAATACAATGATGGAAACGAACGGTGAATCTGAAGAAAATAAGGGAACGAAAATATATTGTGCTCGTCCAGGCTGTCGATTGTGGGAAGTAATGAATAATGGAACGGTGATAAAAACTCATCAATTTAAAGAAGCACTTGCGATCCCTCCATCGCCAGTTTATCGTACGGGCGTAAATAAAGTTTTGAAAAATCGTCAAATTGAACAAAATTGGATTCCCCAATCAACGAGCCCCAACTTCTCGCATCTTTATGTTCTCTGCGGCAAATATTTACTGACTCACACTTCAGGCTCGATTTACGTGATTGATCCTACAAATGCAGCAGTAATACTGTGGAACAATGAGTATACAAATATTACTACAGCACGTACGATCGATGATAGAATATATTTAATGCGCGAAAGCGGATCATTTCATTGTTTGAGATTGGCAACACCCGAAACCCTGATTCTTAAATGCTACGAGGAAAAAAATTACATCGAATGTTTGCGCGCTTGCAAGGCTTTGAAGCCCGAATTTCTAAACAACAGCACAATTGGTAAAAAATATTCGGCACGTTTATCGAACGAGGATGGAGAAGGAACGATTAATTCAGCCTGCGAACACTACGAAATTTCGTCGATCTTGGTACCGATCATTTCGTTGATACAATCCAATTTAAACTCCCAACCAATTAAATTGAACTCGGGCATTGTTGTCGTAAATTCGGGAAAACTTCGTTCTGACGAAAAACAGAATTTCGATACATATTTGAAGAAAAATGGTATCAACGAACGGGACAATTTTCGAAAGGATGAAAAATTCGAGTCTGATGAAATCGCTCTCATGACAACAGATGATTTGGATCCTGTTATCAGCGAGAATTTCGTGAAAAATCAACAACACTCGAATGAGGCGAAGAAGAACACTGCAAAAGATACTGAAAAGTGTCTCAATCTCATGTCTGCTATGAATATCAATATTGAATCGTCCAACGGACATGAGGCTTTATCAAAAGACCTCCTTGAGTCTACTCTCAACGAAACACATCCTGACGAAATTGATGAGACAACTTTAAAAATACAAACGGAACTGAATCCCGTTTACGTATTGATCAATAGCTTGAAGCCAGTAATGAGCGATATTGAAATGGAAGATATTATAATAAACGTAAGAAAAACTATGAGTGAAATAAGAGAGAATTACGTCAGAGTGGAAAAGCTCAAAGATTTTCTTTACGAAATTTTACGTTCGACGCAGAGGCATTATTACCATATATTATTGGACAACATAACGATAGAAGTATTGTATAATACTAAAAATGAGAATATCGTGAATGAAGTAGTCAAGTCATTCCTCGATGTTAATATTTCGTGCATGACTGAATGCACCTGCGGATTTATTTATCCGAACAAAACTCCGCAAGAGCCAAAGTTTTTGGAAATTGGTAAAACGTTGTTAGATAAATTTTTTAACGATGCTAAACGCGAAGATTGCATCAAATTATGTAACAACGTTACTTTTATGTGGCGATATTATTTACCAATGTCCATTGTCGATTTCACGATCATAGACGATATTCTTTGTATGTGCCTTTGTACGAGAGACAATGTCGTTTTGTCAACGATATTGCCAATGCTCGATGTCAGACAGTGGGAAATTGCTGTTAGATGCATTAGAGACATGGAATCAGGAATTTGTCCTTGCTGTGGGAAAGAGGACGAAAATTTACGTACTCGGAATAAAATGGAAATCAATTGGAGCGAAGTCGCCCGAGAACTCATGAAACGCGAAGGCACTTCGTCGGCCATGACTTTTCTTGTACTCATTGAAACCGTTCTGCCAAATGTCAAACTGGACAAGAGGTACGAGTCAATTTCGTTTCAAAATTATCTTTTATTCGTATATTAACAGTACAAAATAATTCTCAATCACCCGTCTTGTTTTTTTCTCATTCGCAGCATTTTTCAATCGCTCATATTTACTAAAATTCTGGATCATCATGGACTCGAGCTTTCTGTGAATTTTGATAAAAATACTCCGGGAAATCAGGAATACGGAGCCATGTGTTCTCCAAAGGTATCTTGCTCTTCCATTTTAGTCAATAATTCAAACATATTTTGCATAAATGCCGATCGTTCTATGGAAAAATGAAAAAAAAGCAGTACTAGGCGTTCACAAAAAATAATATAAAACCAGTCCTAAAAATTTACAAATGTTAATACTCATCGAGTTGTTAACGAATTCTTTAAAAACATAAATCGTATGATAAAATATCAAGTGATTTTCCTCTGCCAGTTGAATTTGTTTCGTCGATTTCTCCGACGAATTTCTTTGTAGATTTTTTTTCTCAGAATTTCAAAATAATAATCATAAACTTCGTTTAAATTCTGCCCAATCTAATTCGGATTTAGTAATTTGAATAAAAATAGTCTCAAATATTTCTGAAAAAATTAGCGTAACTTCCTCGAGATTTAGTACAGAAAAAATGATTCGCAATAAATTATGAAAGTAGAGATTGGCTTAATATTCCTTAAAAAGAAGTACTGTCTTATGTAAACATTCGATTGCATTAATCGACGTTCCACAATTAAAATTGTTGCTCTTAAAATTTTACAGATCCAGGAACAATTGCTAGAATCAATTGAAAAAGATTTGGAGAGGCCAGTAGAGAGAAATATATTTGGCGGGGGTCCCCATCACTGGGGTCGACGATTTCTCGCGAAATCATTGATCTGTCCATGTTGTACGCTCTCATTACAAACGCCTATTTTGCTAGGAGATAACGGAATTTCATTATTCCCATGCGGCCACGTTTACCATGTCAGTTGTCTCATTCAAAGAAAACTTTCGAGGTGTAATCTCCACTAGTAATTCATTAAAGATATAAAATTCGATAAAACTAAAAAAAATACAGCCACTCGTACAATATACCGAATACAGAAGCGAATTAAGAGCATAACATTCAGCGCATGGACAGAAGTTATCCACCGAATTAAGAATCTTCACCGACTGATTTTATTACCATTTGTAAAAATGTTTTCGCCGTTATTCTTGCTGTTTTATAGTTGTACATTGTGAAATTGATAGTCACATTCTATAGCGTGTCAAGGTACAAAAACAGTTTGTGCCAAATGAATTCTCCTCATTTTGTACTTCTGATATTTGATGAGAATTCTAACGTACTTTTTCTTCTCTATCTGTGCCAACATTTATGCAGTTCGCTATAATTTGTCGAACAAATAGCGATTAGAACCGTAGAGTAACGGAAAGTTAATGGAATTTCGAAATACTTTAATTAGACTACTCTTATATTTGAGAATGTTTTGCACGCATATTCTTATTGAAGTTTATGAAAATCGATAACTGAAGGGTAATTTTGTTGATGGTTGGATGGAAGAAAATAAGAATCTCAATTGTATGGATGGTTTGAAGATCGCATTAGTAATGACAATTTTTTTACAATGCTTTTTAGAACAAATATTAATATAGTTTTTTAATAATCAATTTTTATTTTTTTTACACTGTTTGTACTTGCTGATAATATTTAATCAAAATCTTTTTATTTCATTCGATAAAACTGCTCGTTTAAGAGTGACTTCGTACTTTTTACTCGTATCATCTTTACGTTAATTGTTAAAAGACACAGTTCTTGCTCGTATAGTTGGAAAAATAACATTTTATTTATTGGAACACCTAAACTTCGTCCTGAAAGACTTTAACTTATCTGGTTATGAACTTGTAAAATATGGATTTATATAGTATAGAATAACGAATTGGTAAAAAATGATACGAAAATATTTAGCGCGTCTATCATTCGATGGAATACCAAAGTCAAATTTGTTCATTCAAACTTATCACGTCAATAAGAATAATAAGGCGCCGAGTATTAGAACTTGCAAAATTATAAACATATCCTTGTACGATTAAATTTAATAAATCGGTCAAATTTTTCTAACTCTCTCCATCGAATTTTTGAAACTTGTATTACGATCAAAATAGACATGTCATCTACATTTCAGTTGAATTTTGCATTGTACTGAAAATACGATGAAGCTGAAGTCAAGATTATATTTCAGAAATAATTAATAATGAATCAATTCCTTAATAAATAAAAAAGAGATTATTGATCATTCTTTATTCAATTTCCACTGTAATGAGTGCTACAAATTCCGTTTCATCACAATAAAAATAAAAGAACTTATTTTCACACTTCAATTGAATTTTGTCTTCCAGTGGAAATACAAAGAACTTTAAATAAAACATGATTTTATAATAAATTAAAAATAAACCAAGTCGTCGATAAACACAAAAAAATTTTTGACCATTTTCCTTTACGACCTGCAGCACATCGTAATGAGTGTTTCAAGCCTTCGGATCGCTTATTAAATTTCGGATTATAGTAAAAACGCGTTTTTAAAGTTTTTTTTTTCACAGAAAGTATCGTTTCCTTTCAAAATCAATTTTCTTGTGGTCGCAGTGTATTTTTGCGTATATAAAAAAAAATTGTAGAATAATTTATCCGGTGAGTACAAATGTATTGATTATGATGTAAGGTACGCGCGGCAAGCAAGGTTTCGCTTCCAAGTCGATATAATTTCGGAGCTGTGTAATTATTACTGTCGAGCAATTTTTTATCCTGTTTTTTTTCGCTTTAATTATTCGTCAAAAAAATTGTATTCAAACGGTACATATGCGTATAAAGGTGTTTTGTGAAAAAAAATATATCAATTAAATAACACGAGATCACAAGAATTTCCAGTCTTTTCCGACACTTACCTTACACGATATATTTATTTTCGGTTAATCATAGCTCGGAGTGTACGATTATAGTAACAAGAGAAAAAAATATTATTGAATACTGTTAATTGGTCGCCAGATCAATAAAAGAATCTACGAAAATATTGATCGTCTCCCGATCAACGAAAGTCAGTCTTAAAATCGTATGAACATTATAACTATTATCACAGCTAATAGACCCCAAATTTACTCGCCAGTACTCGTGCCATGAACATTTTACTCACGTTCGTTTCTAGTTGTAAAATCAATGAGACGTCTTTGTATTTCTATATATGTATAATAATAATAATAATAATAATTCGAAAAAGAGAAATCTTTTTATATCTCGTATTCCATTTCACTGTACTCTCACGTTATTTATAATTCTTGTTCTCAAGGATTTCCCTTATTCTCTCGTTCAATGATTACGTTCAAATGTTACTTTTTTTAAAAAAATATCAAGAGTCTCGGAAAATATAAGAGTAAGCTTTTCAATAATTTTCCTCGCACTTCCGTGACTGATAAAAGGCATCAAAAACAATTTTTCTTTTTATCGTTTCAACTGAATAAATTTTTAGATCTACATTGAAATACTTTATATTAAGCGATTACAAAAAATAATAATTTTTTCTCGGAAGTATTATTCGAAGAAAATTCTATGGTCGAATATGAGTTAAATATCGCACGCACGTTACGGCAGGTTAGAATCGGTCTAGATTTGTACTTTTCAGTCTTATAAAATACAAGTTCGATCACAGAAAAACACAGCGATATATGCATGACGAAGCAAGAATATTACTGTATATAAATTTAGATATTGACTAGAATAATACCTATGTTTTTTTTCGTTATAACGATTGTTTAGAAAACGCTCGCGGCTGAAATGGCGGAAAGTGGAAAAATAAAATATAAATCATACATCGGTAAATGTGATAAAACATCGAATTTCACTCACATAATAGCAAAATGAAAACGTAAAATAAATCTACGAGATGAGTAAGAAGCGATTCGATGTCCTTAACACCAATTTTTGAAACATCAACGGTTTTTCAAATGTGTTTTCTTTCCTGTTTTCCAATTTCGTTTCAACGTTTTTGAATGAGAAAAAAACGTACATTTACTCGTTGTGGTTATCGAAGCTATTTTATATATACACCGTATGAAAATCGAATATAAAATTGAGCAAATGAATAAACAAAAAAAATTGTCACTTCTTACGTATTATATAATATTTTGGAACGAATGTAAACCAGGAACTTTGATTTTTCCAAAATTCAATAAACACAAAAAGGAAATAAAAAGTAATTCCTTCCCTAAAATTAGCTCAACGCTCGACTATCGTTCAACAGCCTTAAATACCGATCGGCAATCACAAAGAATAACAGTATGATACCACATTATTCTTCTCTCAAGGTTTTACTCCGCTTTGGAACGGTTCACCGATGAGTTTTAATCATTATGATGTATACCGACATAAACTAAAAATGAAATATATAATGCAGTATCATACTACGCTTGTCTTACGAGCTATTACATGAAATACAGAGATAATTAAGAGTAAAATACTTCAGCATGTACGATATAAAACTTACCCCGTACGTCCGTACGCATTAATCCAGGACAACAAGCCAAACGAATCTTATGTTACAAAGATTCGTCGATGTTTTAGAAAAATATAAAACGCATTTTACGGATATCGATAACATGTTTTGGCTCTGAGAATATTTCGCATTGATTTGTCGAATATTTCGTTTTCAAAAAGCGTGATATTAAAAAAATATTTTGTTTTTGGCACGAGAAAAAATATAAAAATGAAAAGTTCCAGGGAATTAAATATTCCGTAGATCAACGTTTTTACGAAATTGAACAAGTAAAATTTCTAAAAGCTGCCAGTTTTTGTAGCTTTTCCAGTTATATGGTTATGACTTTTACATTTTTTTGTCATGAATTGTCGTATTCGTATCTGCATTTTCAGATGAGAGATCACAAACGTTTGATAGAATGAGTGTGTAAAAGTAGGTCGTTTCTGATTGAACATAACTTTGGTAAATAGACCTAATTTTGAGCCGGTTTCTCATCAACTTCGCCTTTTATCTGATATTTTCATAAATGCATGCAGTAATCAACTTGTACTTGCTTGAGTTATGAAACGAGGAATCGGGATAATTTTGATTGGACATACTACAGGATATAACTACAATTCGCAAAGTACTTTGTGAGAATGGAGTGTCCATTAGGTTACCGTTATTATTTGTTTTTTTTTTTTTTTTTTCATTCTATTCTTGGTAACATTGCGTGTTTATAAATATTAATATTTTGGAACGCCCGATTCTCACGAAGTCGATACAAAACTACAGCTCTGTGCAGCGTGTCTTATGAATGATAGATGTGTGCACTGCATCCAATAAATATGGGCAGTATTGACGAACGAGAAAATTTCAACGGCGAGATTTGAAGTTAATGAGGATTTTTTCTTCATTTTATTCGCTAGTCCGTGCGATCTCGAAATATCATTTTTAATAAGTTATTGAAGAATCAAAAATATTTTTTTCACCTTCTCTCGAGAATGTTTGGATTCAAGCGAATGTCATTCGATCATGATCAGCGATTTGAAAGAAAAAAAAAGGTAATGACCGAAATTAAATATTAATGATAATAATGGTAAATTTTTTCAATTGATAGTACTGAAAAATTGAATGCAAAATCATCAATTTTTTGGACTGTCGGAACTCATTGAGCGAAGACACACGAATGATTTTTTTTCGGTCGCTGATAGTACTCGAGATTGCACGATACGACTCACGTTGATGCACGCTCCCGTTTTGTGCGGTTGAGCACACGCATATTCGCACGATTTTCTACAACTTTTCATACATCTAAATCATAACACATTTCACGGGACCGGGTCGTGTTCGACCTTTCATGATTTTGTTTTTGCTTCTTTTTCAAAACAATTATTTCAACTCTCGTATAAAACGAGATTGATAATAAATATCAATTGCCTAGTGTATATGAAAAAATTAACAATTTCCAGGATACCATGTGCACAGATCAAAAAAGTAAAGACATGTTTATCATGTATATTTGGAAAGCGAATATTTTTTTCTTTTTTTATATGTATTATAGTATTAAGATACAATCTTGCTTCGACGTGTTGCTAGAAGATCGTTGAAATTCATATTGATGACTTTTTCATTCCTCTTGAGGTGTCCGACGTAAAGTAGCATGAAATCTAGTTGTTCCTTAAAATCCCGCATTATATTTTCGATATTGTTATTTTCGTTCTCGTTTAGATTTTCCGTTATACTTCGTTCTTGATATCTTGCACGGTTGTTCTTTCTGTTTTCGTGTTTCTTCTGTCCTTTCCCTCCCTCGTCCCTCACTAAATATTTCCGACATACATATACTCAATTTGTAAAACCACACACATAGTCAATTATCGTCATTGTCGGTTGGCTACTAAAAAAAAAGTATGATCAGCCGAATTTCATCTTTTTAGTTTTTTCCTTGTTAAATCTATGTCAACGTTTTCTCAACTACAGAGCTGATACATATATATATATATGTATACATGTAAATTATAGTTATCGTATGTATATAGTGTGTCGAAGAAAAACCCATTGTGGCAAATTGGAAAAGCAATAAAAAAACGAAAAAAAAAGGAAAAGAAACTTTAAAGGCTCTAAACAAAGTTTTCAATTCGCCGTAGATAAAGCGAAGTGGTGAATTCATTCGGTTGTCAGCCTTCGATGAAGTGTTTGAAAACGAGGGTTTTGATAAAACTTCATTATACATCTAACACTGTTCAGTCGGTGTTAAATTGTTATTTCATTAGTCGTTGCAACAGTCCGAGAAAAAAATGCGGTTGATCACGAAGATGAAGGAGAATGAATCGCCCATTGGTTTCGAACGAAAAAAAGATACATGGAACCCATGTTCTAATTTCTTGCACGGTGCGATCGTCATTTTTGGGTCAAGATGCGACGTCAGTTTTCGTTTTCTAATTTGTTTTTTCTTTCGTGGCATTTATTTTGTTACTCTCCCCTTGCTATTTTTTATTCCGTCTCTGTCTTCTAATGTCTGGAACGATGCGATGAATCTCCTCTCTCGTCGCGACGATCCCGTTCACGTTCTCTTTCACGTTCGCGTTCTGGTTCTCTCTCCCTTTCGGCTGGTCTTCTGCTGGTTTCACGCTCTCGGTCTCTCTCTCGTTCGCGTTCTCTGTAGCGATCGTCATAATACCTACACAGTACACGTGAGCCCATTATCTTACTACAACGTTTACATCTTTACTTCGCTTTTTTTTTTATTTATTTTATATACGACTCTGTATGATTGAAATTCCACAATATTTGCATGACGAATGAAGAAAGAAGGAAAATAAACAACAACGGAAAAAGAAAACAAAACATTGCTTGTGAATTGAGGTACAAAAAATATTCGTCATTACATAAATGGGTGCGTGACTTGTGATTAAAATTATCAAAATTCACTAGAGTGTGATGATTGTTTTTTCGATGGATAATATTATCCCAATACATTGTTCATGAAAATATTTTTCATGTCACAAAAATGTCGTATTTCCGTTAATTAGTAGTGCAAGTGAAATTATACATAATTCATTAATTTTCATATTTCTTATGCAATTATTTAACAGTAGATTTACGCCGCTCGATAGGAAAGCTTCGTTTTCCCATTGGAAGTACGTCACACTGACACTCTTCCCCAAATCTAGTGTTAAGGGAAAAAGGAAAAAGTATCGAACGCATTCGTAGTGTTATTAATATTCACCGGCCTCCTCATCCTCTCGTTTTCTGTGCGAGAATTTTTACTATCTTAAATATAGGACAACGAAAAAAAACGTGATTTACCTAGACGGCTTGGCGGACGATACTGGAGCCGTTTCAGGCGGCTCTTCCTTTACTCTCGGTCTGGCTGACTGACGCGTCGTACTAATGAAAAATGTACATCTTGTTATGAGTTTTGTTGTTACGCTCAAATACTTCGGTTTTTTAACACTCAACCATGAATAACTCATGTCTAAATTAAATTCTGGCTATACAATGGGGTCTGAAAAAATCGACGCTCCGTTGGAAGACGGTGATAAAAAAATGAATCTACCAATTCAGAAAAAAAAGATTTTCAAGTTTGTCTCGAACCAGACCACATTGTACATACAAAACATTGATCGGGGTACGACTTCTATTGACGAATTCTCATTTCAAGAATTACACGTTCAATGTTACATTAACTCGTGTTAATTCGGCATTTCAATGATTATGACGATATGTTGTCATTGATCATGTGTTCCATGGTTCACTTTGCCTTCGCGAAATGCACATGATAATCCGGACATAATTTCGCCAATATTACAATAGCATAAACTTAGTCGATTGAAACAGTGAACATTTCGATTGATTCGAAGTCATTATATATAATACACAATTTTTTTATTACTTGAAGAAAAAAAAGTGGTATTTTTCTTCGATATCACAATTTCGGATACTGTTTTTTGGAGCATTGACGAATTAGTTTATTTTTGCATATTCGCGAATTTAATCTTTCTGGATGGTAAGAAGCTGATACGAAAGATTAAACTCGCACTTCAGATGTACATTTTGGACTAAAAGTTAGACTCGGAAATGAAAATCGGAAAGTAGCAAAAAAAAAAAAACAACACGAACGCACATTCCCGAAAAATAAGAGCGAATGTTTCACTTAGTTTTCCAAGACATTTTTGGTTTCACGTTTCAATTGCTCTCGTTCAAACCGAATCGTTAGATTTTCTGTACAAATTTTTTATCCATCAGTTTCTCGAAGGGAAAAATCACCGATCTTAACTTTTGATGGTCCATCGTACAAGAATAATATTTTTGAAGACGATTTAATATCGTGCTTAAAATATCGAGTGATGCTCGAAAAGGGTTTGAATTTTTATTTGAAAAATTCTCGCAACGATAGATGCAGTTAATAACCAGATCTGCTGGAGTTTTGCAAATAACAAATTCTTTGATGCTTCACAAAATTTAGATATTTACATATTTCGTATATTACGAATTCGATTGTTTGTTTGTGTATTATATTTTCTGCGTTTATAGAATGTTGCATCGATTCGGTGGCGCGGAGCTTCTTTCGTACGTAGCGTATGATATAAATTTTAAAATAAAACAATGCTTCACAGTAGTCCTCAAGTGGACCTGAAATTATCAAGACTAATAAACGTTCAAACGTATTTCCTTCATCAGAAATCTTTGTATTTTCTTAAACACTTTTACGCAATGAGGACAAATAGCTTATGACTAAACCGCATTTCTTAATTATGAAGCTCTGACGTTATTTCCAGTATATAATGATCGTACAATCTCGATGATCTTATTCTATCTAAACGATCGAAGAGAGTCTTTCCTGCCTTACTTCCACGATAAAACATGATTCAGGAAATTAATTTAAAAAAAAAAAAAAAACAATAAAGAAGACTCGCGCGCAAGACATTGGTTCACGATTCCGATATGATACGCAATTCAGCCCAAAATATATCGGAGTAGAGTACTTCAAGGCGATTTTCATAAAGATCATTTCGCCCCATCGAAAATTAATCAATTTGAAACGACCCTCTTCAATAACCGTTTCGTTGCTATGTCATATAGTCAAGTTTAGAATGAAGAGATGAAGCTTAGAACGTATTTCTTACCTCTCTTCGCGGCTTCGCTCTCTATATTCCCTGTCGCGTTCACGTTCACGATCCCGCTCCCTGCTGCGTGATCTCTCCCTCGGATACGGCTCGCTGTAGTAACGTTCACGCTCGCGATCACGATCACGATCCCTTTCGCGATCACGTTCCCTGTCTCTATCACGATCACGCTCCCGACTGCGCTCCCTGTATTCACGATCACGACTTCTTGACCGCTCTCGACGTCGTCTGTGACTCCGTTCTCTATCGCGTGAGCGAGAACGTTCTGGAAGACAACATATAAAGGAGATTATACGATGATGACAGAATCATTTCATTTTTAGATGCTTCTCTGATACTTTCATATATTTCGTCTTTCAAACTTCAAGAGTTGATTTTCATCGATAATGAGAAAAAAAATTATTCGATATTCGTGTTCAATGATCTTGTAGAATGGTTTTACATATATTTCTCTCAACAAAATTCAAAAGCTTCTAGGCTGTATTACTGGCAATTTCTTTTTTCTTTATTTTTCCACGAGCAGTTTGTGCCATTTTTTCATTTTTCTGAATCTATAGTAAACAAAAGTATAGTTTTGTGCGTCTGCTTTAAAAATTCGATTAAACGAACTATTGTTTTTTAACTCAGTTTCAACGTACCCCAGTGACATTATTACTATGACAGAAATAATTAAATATTCGGAAGTATCGCTGTTTGTGCGTCGTAGAAACATATTCAAAATTTGTAAAGTGTGGATTGTTTAAAAATTGACTCGTGTTATTGCTATCTATAAAAACGCAAAATAAACTCAGGCGAGTATGTTTCTTTCCGTTACAATTTTCAAAGTAGAAGGATTTTTTCATGAATGGAAATCTTTTATACATTTACCTCGTCGGGCCGAACCGTAACTCTTGGTTTCCACTCCCCTGAGCGTATCTTGGAGGGAACTTATCAAAATTTTACATCGATCGTCTGCCGCAACCTTGGATTGTTTGATGAGTGATATCGCGGTGACCAAGGTTTCTATGGCACTAGCGTATTCACCCGCTGCAGCGTCCGATACCGCACGGGCGATAGCGGATGATGAAACGGTTCGATTACGACCCATTATTTCTTCGAATTCCTGTTCCGTCAAAGGGGGTGGACCTTCGGCACGATGATCAGGTCCAGGTGCACCGTAGGGTGGCTAACGAAACAAAAAAGAAAACAATAAAAAATGTCATAACCAATGAAAAAGCAGCCGAAATTCGATTCGAATTTCATTCAATACTCGACAATGAAAAATAAGTTTTTTTTCTCAATACTACGAAAGAAAACTGCAAAATCGTCCGATTTTTTTTCATAAATTTCATTCTTAGATTCCCAAAAAATTGGCTCATTATCGCAGTCAAGCACTGCATACTTAAGGTTGTTTAGAAGAAATACATCTTCATGCCGTATGCACATATACGAGCATACAAATGAACGCTTAGAAGCGCGTCAATCGTGACAACATTGTACACAGACAACTGTTTGAAATGAGCGTAGTGTCCTAAAAACTTTAGTGATAATCATTGCCCGTCTCACTCGACAGCGTTGCCCTGTCGCGAACCTTGAAATTTTCCCACTCAAATTCTCATACGATTTTTATTACAATAATTTTTTTCTCAAAAACTAGATGGTAGATCATGTTTTTTTTTTTTTTTTAATTTTTTCTACAGAAGATACTCTAACACTGTGTTTTTTAAAATCAAAATCGTCAGAACCGTTCTCGAGTTATTTCGGTTCACATTTTTTGTTTGACGACTACCATGTGTTCAGATGGGGAAACCACAGAACTTTAACTTGCAATATGTGAAAAACTAAACGGTAGAACTACTTTTTTTTTTTTAATCGATTCGTTAGATTTTTCTGCGCGACATATTTTTTTCAAAATTTTCATCAGAAATCGGGTTTTGGTATTGAACAACCTTGACGCAGTAGGTAGTCGAATATTCAAGCAATATCCCTGCAAAATTCAAGTTGATTCGGAGCTTATTTACGGAGAAAAAAAATCGCAAAGTTACGTACTTTTGAGCGCATTAGTACAGCTTTTAATGGACAGAGCCATGCGCAATCTTACTAAACTCATGATATATTTGTACATGCCATTGAACTTTTATTGAAAAAATGACGGCGTAATCTCTGAAATATTCCGCGTCAACCAGTACCAAAATTTTTGGGCTTTGGAGAATTTCTTCGAAGATGTAGTGAGATAAAGATTGAAAAACGTGTCAAAATTCACTCCAAACGAGTGAGTGTCTGATAGGCGTGGCAACACTGCAGTGTCGCGGCAGCAGGAAGGGGGGGGGGGGGGTACATTAGATTGAAAGAGCGCGTCCAAGTCAATTATTCTGCGCCCAAATGTTATTTTCGACTTTTTTGGAGGAGCTATGGTTGCAGATGTCAAATCATCACACGTTGATGAGATGCGTTTCCGAATATTTTGTTTTTGCTTCAACCACTTCCGTTACACACTTATTTTTCCACATTCACTTTGCTCACGATTCACGATCCCGTAATTCAAACATTTTTTTGTCTGCAAAAATATATAGAGCAAGTGACACCGTTCAAAATGTTTTTGAGGTTGTGTTGCCATCAGCCATCAGCCGGTAACGAGCCAGGCTCGAGCCTGCGTTATCAAGCACGGGCGACAAAAGGGCCCCGACATTGCCGCGATTGTTCGTGATTTTATCATTTTCAATTAAATGAAGGTTAAACCATTGAAAAATGAGACAAGACGAGATATCATGTTAACTGTGATGAAGGATACGGATAATGCTAATTTGGGCATTTGCATCGAGTAAATAAAAAAATACTGGTGGGAAGCTACGGCGCCCAATGTATAAGCATAGGAAAGTTACCCCCATTCTTCTTCTAAACAACCTTAATGATCGTGCGTAATTCTCTCTCACCTGGGCTGATGGTGGACCATAGCCATGAGGAGGTGCGTGTGGTGGTCCATGGGGTTGTCCATGGGGGGGTCCGTGAGGAGGACCATGAGGCGGGCCATGAGGCGGACCATGCGGTGGTCCAGGTGGACCAGGCGGCCCGCCTGGATGTTGACCGGGATGTTGATGTGGTGGACCTTGCGGGAAGAAGGCCGGATTAACGTGAGGCGCAGGACCTCCAGGAGGTCCTTGCGGTGGACCTTGCGGTGGTCCACCGTGACCTTGTGGTGGACCGCCAGGACCTGGCAACATACCTGAAGGGATACCACATCAATACTACCATTGCTGGTAGATCGTTTGAAGTAACGCTTGTGCTTTTGAATTTCATGAAAAAATTCATTTTTATTTTGATAAAAAAAAAAGATTGAAAGAAAAAGAAAAACAAGTTAACGATACCACGACTCGGTGAGGTCATAATTACATAAGCTGCCAACGAACATGCGGTCTACACTAACTAAGAGGAAAAAGTGAATAAATTTAACAGGGTAAAACTCGATTGTTTTACGCTCGAAGAATAATAATTGCATTTTCAAGTATGCACTTTCTACAATATTATTCAGATGTTTGTTGTTTTTGAAAAAATCATTACAATCGACTTAATGTGATCATATAACAGGACTTTTGACAGCATTTTCGAAACATTTACTGCTCGGAACGTTTGCATTGAAATTATATTATTAGCGCCACAAGCGTTCTCAAATATTGTCAGTAGCCCTTCAAATTTGAATCCTTGAGACAGTTACTGCGTTCTTACTCGTCGAATTTATCGATGATTGAGGAAATTTACTAAACTGATTACCGCAAGTTGCTGTAACTATCTCAAGTAGCCGTGGTCCCTAATAAAACGTTGAAGACAACTTCCTCGAATGTTATTTTAGTGGTGAGGTATATGTTTAAGAATGTAGTAAACTATGCAACGGAACCGAAGAGGACCCAAATTTTCTTAGTGTGAATTGTTCGCAAATATGCGATTATCAATTTTATCAACTAATACGAAAATTTCTATGGACTATAATAAGAAAAAGACGTATTTAACTTTACAAATTGAGGTCCTCCACGTAGTACTTGTCAATGGTACGACATTAAAAAATACAAATAAACAAAAATAATTACTGATTACGAGGGGATAAAACGAGCTCAAAAAAAAATCGATTCTCACCACCCATCGAGCCTGGAGGTGGTCCCCTTTGAGGTGGACCTTGTCCCGGTCCTTGAGGACCTTGCATATGCTGATGCTGCGGGAATGGTGGTCCCTGCGGTCCGTGATGCATGCCTTAGCAACAAAAAGTTTATTATTTTCTCTTCGTAAAATCAGTGTCGTTATTTATAATGATTTTCAATTTTGAATGTTTTACGATTTTGGATCATCATTTTTGTATTGAGAATCACTTAAAGTGGGAATTTACACTCCCGTTCAAAAATCAACGGAATCAAATTTAAGAATATGGATCAGTCGACTAACCTCACCTGAAATTTTCCAAATCGAAATTCTTCGACATTTTGACCGATTAAAAAAAAGCGCTGTCAGCCTACGCAGGACGATGACAAAAATCGGCTGACAAAGCTTTTTTTTAATCGGTTAAACTGTATCAAAAAATTTCGATTTCGAAATTAGCAGTTATCTTTCTCGCATTCACGGTTGCGATATACCGACTGATCCATCCTCTTAACCCGTAGACACCACACTCCCTTTGAGGTCACACACTCACCACACTAGTGCAAATTTGCACTTTGGCTTTTCAAAACTTTTTATTTCATCCATAAATGCATGGAATTAATCTTACAGCGAAACTTTTTAGGGGTAACATTACTTAGTAATGGATTACAATCATTAAAAAAATTGAAAAATAAAGTTTTATGATAGAAAAATGACTAAATCAAAGAAAGGAATTTTCAAGTTCTAGACACGTGAAATTTTCGTGGGTACAAATTTGCACCATTGTGGTGTCTATGCGGGTAAACATGATTTTGAAAAGGACAAATTGAGCTTTAATTTGCCGCTTCTTAAATTTGTTTACGATTTTTTTTTTAATTGGCACGCGCTTTAAAACAGCGCCATTTTTCTATAAATTTTTGGCCTGCCTAAACGGGCTAGTAGAGATTTTGTTCTCTACTTTTCTCCACGACAGCTTTGGAGGGGATGGAAAAGCTTCATTTCCGTTTTTTTTTTAAATATCGTTCAATTTTTTTCGCACGGTTATCTTAATTTTAGTTAAAAACGAGGAGTTTCAGAAATTGTGGCGTATTTCGAAAACTTTGGGGGTTCCGAAAAAATGTCAAGAGGGTAAAAAGCTGTGTCGGTTTATAATAAACTTGTTCTAATTATTTTAGATTTCTTTTTTGGAAATTTTTTGGTTTCAGTCCTTTTCGCTAAGTCTCGACTGACAGTAACTCGAGAATTGTGGGGTTTGGGATAAATTTCAAGAGGGAAAAAGTTTCAATTTATAATTTTGAATTCACTGACATTTTTTCAAATTTTTTGTCAATTTTTTTAAAACAAGAATTGTCCTGTTGCATTACGAATCTGCGGCCGATGGTCCCGTGTTTGTTGCCTTGGTCGGACATACTTCTCATCTCTGTCGAGAGGACACTTGGAGATGGAAGAAAAAATGGAGCAATCGTTAATATGACTTAGCCACCACAATCTCCTAACTTAAATCCGATCAAGCTGTTGTGGGAGGAGCTTGATCGGAAAGTTAGAACAACCTGTTCTTCTTCTACCAGCGATTTGTGGCGAAAGCTTTAAGATGCTTGGACGAGTTCGGATCAAGCCATAATCAACAAATTAATCGAGCGAATGCCACGGCTTGTTAATGCAGTCCTCAAAGCCAAAGGTGGCTTTTTCGATGAAAAACAGGTGTAAATAAGGTAAGAGATCAAATGAATAATTTTTCCAATAGTAATGATATGCGATAAAATCTATAAAAAGCAACTCGCTTGTTTTGAAAAAATTGATAAAAAAATTTGAAAAAATGTCAGAGTTCAAAATTATAAATTGAAACCTTTTCTTTCTTGACATTTTATGCCAAACTCCACAATTCTCGAGTTACTGTCATTCGAAACCTGGCTAAAAAGATTGAAAACAAAAAATTTCCAAATATGAAATATGAAATAATTATAACAAATTTATTAAAAATCAACACAACTTTTTACCCTCTTGACATTTTTGCGGAACCCCCAAAGTTTTCGAAATACGCCACAATTTCGCGTGCCAACTAAAAAACAATTGTAAACAAATTTGAGAAGCGAAAAATTAAAGCTCAGTTTGTCCTCTTTAAAATGACGTTTGTTAAATTTGATTACGTTGATTTTTAAACGAGCTATCGAACTTTTAGTGTGGGCAGAATATTCGACGGGTGAATCCAAACTTTTGAACAAGAGTGTATATCTATGTAATGAACTATTGGGCGTTCTTTGTTACAACCTACAGAAAACTCGATCTGTCACCAGGCATAAAAATTTAAAACGGACGTCTAAGAATTTAAAAGCACAAACCTGGCGGTCGATTCCAGTCAGGGCGAGGTGGAGCTCCTCTTGGATCACCAGGTGGTCCTCCCGGATGTCCGGGTGGTCCACGCGGAGGTCCCTGTCCAGGTGGCCCAGGGGGCCCACCGTGGAATTGCTATAGTATGAAAAGCCAAGTATTAAATCTGAATTCTGCAATTTACGTATTTCTAGTTTCTAATAATCTAGCAAACTCTGAAAACAAATTTTGGAGTTTTAAACCTTCAAAAAAATTCGGTATAAACAATATGCTATTGGAGTGATGAAGTCGAATTGTGGAATTGAAAACTCATTCTAGATTTGTTTTTATAACAATAACAAGTTTACCATTCGATCACGAACCGTGTTTGACAGCCTCGGAAATTACCAACCAATATAACGATTTTTGTTATATTCCAACGATGCAAATTTCAACATTCATCGAATGTTGATACTTCTTTGTCGCTTTTTTTTTATTAATGTAAATTTTACCATTCGGTCACGCACCATCCCAGGTGGCCTGTGTTGCCCAGGCCCAGGTCCTGGTGGACCTTGTTGAGGTGGTCCACCCGGTCCGTTTGGTCCTCTCGGAGGTCCAGGAGGTCCATTTGGTCGTGGGCCGTTCCAGTGACTCTGCTGATATCCAGGTGGTGGCGGTCCTTGATTCGGATGGCCAGGAATCGAATGATGAGGCACTGGCCCTCCCATCGGTGGCCCGTGCATCCGAGGTGGCCCTTGTTGTCCTGGTCCGCCAGGTCCCTGAGGTCCTCCCATTCCAGGAGGCGGCAATCTCTGCGGTCGCGGACCCTGAGGAGGACCCATCATCATTCTAGGGCCGTGATTTTGTTGTGAATGTTGCATATGTTGATTCACATTGATGTGTATTCCGCGTTCGTGCGACGAAGGCGGTTGGTGCTGATGTGGATTATTGTGAGGACGCTGACTCTGACTCTGTTGCGGGGCTGGAGCTGGTCTTGTCTTGCATTGCGACTCAAACTAGTAAAAAAAATTGTCTTAATGATGGGAACAACATTTTTAAATGTTATTAAAGTTTGCTTCCATCGAATGCTGTGGGGTTTCTTTTCAAAAAGTTTTAGATTTTACATTTTTTTTTCATTGACAAATTTGAGAATTTATAACTGCATTCTAGCAATGCTAGTTCCGCCATAGAGACGAATAATTAATTAGCTTAAACATGAGAGCAAGATCAGCATTCTGAATTTCTTAAATGTTGCAGAATTGTCAAATTATTGGCTCTTTCTGCACACCTGATTCAAAGCTTGTTTCGTGGGAAACGTCACGACAGGATTCTGTCCGTGAAGATCCTTTTTAGGAAGTCTTTCCATGCACATCCTCATACTTTGTTCCGAGCCGAGCGACACTACGCAGAAACCTTTGGACTGGCCGTTCGCACGGTTCTCGAAAAATTTCACTTCCACGAAATCCGATACACCTATACTCTGTACTGCATCTGTGATGTCCTGATCACTTGTCCACTGTAGAGAATTATAGATTCATTCGATCGATTTTTACTAATTCAAGGTAAAAAAGCAAACCTTATGATATAAAAATATTGATGTTATTAAGTCACATTTCAGATGATTTTTTTTTTTAATTTTTGACGGATTTTGGAATATCTAACTAAATATAACTGTGTTCAATCATGTAGGAAATATTTCTGTGCTCCTGTAATGAATAGTTAAATTTTTCAGACATATTCAAAAAATTGATTCTTCTATAAACACAGCAATGTTTTAGACTTATTCACCTATGAAGTTTGCAATTTTCAACCGAATGCATAAGGTTTTTTGCCAATTTTCATGTAACACGTTTTGGGTTTCTTCGAATACATTCGGGATGAATTTTTCATTGTGCATCCAGCTTTAGTTCCTTGGAATGGAATTCTCCAGTTATCAAAAAATAAACATGGTTTCTTGCATTCTCACAGTGAAAATTCAAACACTACCATAACGATCACCTCGTTGTGCTCTATTCACTCAGCTCCAAAAAAAAGTTTTTATATATTGGATCACAAAGAAAATGATAATCTTAATTTCAATGACAAAGTTTGAGAGCACGGATCAGTCGGTATATTGCAACGGTGAGTGTGAGAGGGATAACTGCAAATTTTAAAAGGGAAATTTTTCTACACCATTCGCCCGATCAAAATAATAAAAATGCCAGCCCATTTTTGCTGTTGCCCTGCATGAGCTGATAGTGCTTTTTTTTCAACGGTCAAACTGTGTCAAAGAATTTCGATTTCGAAAATTCCAAGTGAGATTAGGTGACTGATCCATACTCTTAATAGGAGAATGGTTCAAGAGAAATCTTGAAATTTAACAGGAGAAACTAGAATGTTTCTGCAGAAAAAAACTTTGGTATTACAGAAAAGCATCGACATGAATGAGAAGTCATTTTTTTAATACAGAAGGGTCGTGGTGCACTGTAGAATTGATGTGCGACTTGCCCAAGTTAGATTGCCGATATAAAGTTGATGGCGTCTGCCAATCTGATTGGGTTGAATGTTATTGCCCAATTGGTGATACGGAGCATTGCCATTTGTTTCTTCGTTGTTGGAAGTGGCATCTCCATCGATAGAACCGCTGTTTCCACCAGCAGTGCCACCATTACCTCCGGAAGGAGCAGCTATAACGTCGTCGTAAAGATCGACGCCATCACCCGCAAATTCGTCCTAAAAATGAACAATTCGGGAATTAGATAATATTAAATTTGCATTAACTAAAAATTACCAAAAGCATTTTGGAAAAAAAGTGAAGTTTCAATAAATAAAGCATGTACGCGATCACGAAAAAATTGATCGAAAGCGAACTGGAAGCTGAATTATAATAGAGAAATTTGTTCATTGACCGACAAGTGTTACGATTGACTTTTGACAGTGTTGAGTGTCGAATATCAAGGATTCGTAAATATTAGCTAATTTGTGAGAATTTACGGGCTGAACGGCGTAACTCAGAGCTTCAGCTCCATTTTGATTTTCTGACCGCGCATCTTTCGATGAATATATCGACATACAACATCGATAGAACTCAACAATGAAGAACCGCAAGCACTTATGAACATGCTAATTTTCCAAACAAATTGATTCAATTACAAACGGTAATCAATCATCAAATAATAAATCGGTTAAAGCAGGCTAAGTCGTAGCGGTATGTGCTTGTCGTTTTTTACACCCGGACGATCGCGTTATCGACTCACCACCATGACGCCGACAAGTTCAACGAACGTTTTTTTTTTATTAAATTGTTTACAAACCCGGTGTTTACGAACAATTGTTCAAATCCATTACCAAGAATGGAAGTACTTTTAAGGTTTTTATTCAGTGTAATAATGGTTTTTTTTTTTATTCGCATTACCTGCGCAAAATCTTGCTCGAGATCATCGGCGTACAAATCAATGTCACCGTCCGCCATTTTACGCACACCGACGCTCACTAAACTTCTGTGGCCTCCCTTGCTTGAATCCGATGCAAGCGCCAGTTGGCCGTACCCCCGCGGTTTTATTTGCCTATGGGCTTTTCAACATTTTTGGCTTTTTCGCAATCGTTCGGAAATTCTGGGTAGCGCCGCCTGTTGGTCAAAGAACAAACTTACCATTTCCCTCCTGCTCAGTGACTTGCGCCAAAGAGAAGAGTTGAGCTTGAGCGCTTTATTTTGAAGTATCTCTGCTTGGAAAAATAACACTATAGCAGCGCTATTGGGATAAAGTGTTCTTCGTATATGAGCTTTCATTTCCATAATAATTATTCCGTAATAGACGAATAGAAAAGTTGAACGAATAACCTAATAAGTTCGGATCTTATTTTACAGTGATACATGGATGGAAAACATTTATGGTTATATAAAAACAAATGAAAATGAAATACATTTGAGATATTGAAAACACTGGAAGTTTTCAACAAACTTCGAAATGACGAGGAATCGTTTTTTTGGAGGAAGAGGATTTTGAGTAATGAATAAAAAAGCGCCGTATTTCCCATTAAGTTTTCAACTTTATTTTCGTATGCTAATAACTAAGCCATTAGTTTGCAGTTAAAATCCTCGTCAATTTTACATTGAAGACAAAAATACGATCTAATATTTACAAATGAGGTGTGTAACGAAAGCTTTTGTTTTTATTGATTTATTTATTATTTTTGTTTTATATAATAAATTTTTGCGATAAAAAGAACATTGTTATTCGTTACAAGGGGACACAGTAGGGATCCGATAATCGCGTGATGAAAAATTTAATTTTTAATGAGATTATAATATGCTACATGGAAACAGAAGGAGTTTCACAGAGCGCCACAACATTGGATTTATGAAATGTATCCTGCAAAAAATATGTTTTCATATTATAATGCACTTTTTCGTTTAAAGCCCTCGACCCTTTTGCTGGCAACCCTTTATTTGTGTCCGTCTATAACGAAAAAAACGTTCAATGTTTTTACGCAACAACATTAAAATCAAAACAAACTTATGACGTTTATTAAAATTTTTCTTTTTCGTTTATCAGTTAATTGTTCTCATGGGTTAAGAACATTAGAACACTTACTAGTCAGTTGAAATATTAATCGTTCTATTTACAGATGAATATTGCCTATTATCTAATAGCGATGAAACTTAAAGTGTGGCTACCTATCAGCGGAATTTCAATTGAAAAAAAAGAGATAACAAAAACGAAAATCTTCATTTATATTACTTATAATCGAGTCAGAAGAAATGAAAAAAATTGCAATATTATTTCTCTTTTGAATTAAAACGATGTAGGTCAGTTCGCCCAATTGAAATTCATCCTAACAACCCGAGAACAACCCGAGTACAACCCAAGTGCCGAAGATCCAATAGAAAAGAAAAATGAAATGAACAATAATACTTGTACATAACTATCTAAAGAAATATTTGCTCAATTGAATCTCTATCATTTAATACCATATAGCCCCTCCCTTCGTTCGTTAATTATCTCTTTCATCATGGACAAGTTTTTTCATTATTTTTCAATGATGATTTTTTTTTGCTTTTTGCGTTGTATTTGTTTTTTTGGATTTTAGTCATGCCTCGAGTAGTAAGTTTATGTATAATTTCATGATACATATATTTATTATGTTGCTACACTTATGCGTTTATTATGTTACCTAGATTTAGATTTAACGTGATAAACGGGATACGAACAAACGGAAAACATGCTCGTTTTACGACATAGAAATGACAAATGAAACTTGTGATAATCAGCTCAACGGATAAACATAAATTCATTGCGTTTCCTTTTCTCTTTTATTCCCGAACAATTCTTCAAATCACTGTCGCTCGTGTGAGAATTGAAAACTCAGCACACATTTTCGATTCACGTGTTTGGCTACTGTAGGAAGCTCTCGTTCTCGTTGAATTTTTCCTTTTGTTTCTTGTCTTTTTTTTTTTTTCACATATATTGAAAGAAGAATTTGTTCAACTGTACAGGTAATATAATACCGTGGAATATTTGTTCAATTTATTTTTTTATTTTACTTTATTTTTATTTATATCAATGATTTTGAATCACGAAGATATCGGCGGGCCTGATAAAAATGGTTATCGAACATTGCACGCAATTATGATTTACATTTCCTCGATACTGACTGCAATTTTCATGCTCAACAATTTTGTTCGACAAAACGATGGTATTTTGTCTTTTTCACAAACGGTTCGGTTCTCGTTAACGAACATTATAGATTTTTTTTAATGAAAGTAGAATTTCGTCGAGTCAAAATACCTGACAATATTATTCCATTAGGACGGTCGGTCACCAAACTTTATTCAATCACCCTCCCCATTGACAAAATGACGTCTCCTTTTTTGAAAACACTCTTGTGAGACTACGATTGATGTAATAATTACAAACACAAATATACCGTGACTACAAATTTAACGTGTGAACGAAAAAAATAAAATAAAATAAATCAAACGAAGAAACTGTTGGTGTATCCGCAATTTTTATTCGGCGATGTATCCATGCACTGGAAATTTTAATGAAAACTTGTTGCTTTTCTAACTTTCGAGTTGTGATATCGTTCTTGCCATTTTTAAACATAGTACGTATATGATTTAAAACTGGTTCAGACGCCCACTAGAAAATGGATTCGTTGTAGCTCTTTTTAATCAACGATTGACTTTCGTTTAATTTGTGTCACTATTCCTGGCTTTTTAATGTAGTGTTTTTTTTTGTTATTTTTCTGATTCTTTCTTAAATATGAAAAGCACTTTACATTTCATTTGTGCGAGACCCCGCATTTGCACCGAAGTCGTAGGAAAGCATTCGGGTCTCGTGAGACTCGTGTTTCTTATTTCTTTCCAAAATGTAGTTTTTTTTTTTTTTTTTTTTTTTTTTTAAATTGAATAGGAAAATTTATTTGGAACGGGGCTTACAATTATCGTCAATTGAAAAATATTATTTGCATTTATCTTTCTGTTTTTATTTTCCTCGCCGCTTCCTTTCGGAGATTAAGAGCTTTCTCAGATGATTCGTAGACTTTTTAAGATGGTTATTGAAATTACACAACACCCGAGGTCGCATCGTAGAACGAAAAATATATTTCTTTTCTATTATTTTCAAAACAGTTCTGTACCACAAACTTCACACTGAAATTTTTTCCCCTTTTTTCTACAGTCACGTAGAAAAAGAGCACGGTGTGTGTTCCTTAATATTTTTTTAAGTGACATTTTTCACTCTCGAATATTTCTCTCATATGCAAAAAAGAGAGTAGCGCAAGACCAAATTACGGTGTGCAGAGTTTAAAAAATCGAGGCTTCATTGGAATTGATAAAAACTAAGTGATTATGGAATCCTACTTCATTGAGGTAGGATGAAAAAAAAAAATTATTCTATTCTTGGATCAATTCATCAATCTCGTGAACCTGAAAATATTAAAAAACAGAATGGATACATTTTACGAATTTTGTTGATCTTGTTGGAAGAAAAAAATGAGCCAGATAACAATGAGAGATTGACAAAATAATCGGTTGAAGGAATTCCATTAACGCAATGTTGTTTGTTTCGAGTCTCTTGTTTATTTTATTTTTCGCCACTCAGCTATTGATATATGTATTTCGATTTGAATGTTTTTGTGTGTTCGTCGTCAATGTTTTAAACTTTTTATCGCGCATGAAAAAACAAGTGGCTGAAAATAGCACTTTTTTTCCACCGGTTTTTGTTTTTTCCAAAGCGTCGAGCCCTTAATCGAACAATGGGTTATGGAAAAGTTTTTCGTCAGAGTGTAGGAATCAATGAATGACGTAGCGTTGGGAAAGTCACTGAGAAATAGCGAAACATAAGACCTTTTGACGGATATGAGCGATGAATAACCCACTGAATTTGCGCAAATTAATCGATAAAATAAATGAAATAAAAATCCATTCCAATGGAAACTATCAGAAACACGGTGATCTCGGAAGTTAAAAAAAAAAGAGTAGAGATTGAGTTGCAGAAGAAGCTAAAACAAGAAGAACCCTTGATGATAATTTTGGGAGAGGGAGACGGCGGGAGAAGAAGAAATAGTTAAATGTTTAACAGGTGCTGATATGTTTCGGACGACTGTGAATTTTTACAACAGTAGCAAAGCTCGAAAACCCAAACAATAGAACAAGAAGGAATTAAAGAGCAAGAGAGAAAGAGAATTGAACGAAGGATAAATGAAGGGGATGGGCCAAGTACGAGGGGGATCGTGAGATTTCAAAGCAAATAATAAAAATCTAGCAAAGAGTGTAACACGAAGTTTGTAAGAAACGAAATAAATAACTTGGTAATCGTCAGATTTTCATGAAATTCACTACGTAAGGACAATATATATATATACACATTATTATGCATTGATAAGAGATATAATACAGTACAGTTAGTGTAATATTAGAGTATATTTAGAATAGGCTACAACATATGATAACGGTCCGGTTAGTTGATTTCAGTTTTTTCAATCATTCCATATTTTGTTGGCTCTCCTATTCCTTTTGCTTTGTTTTATCCTTCTTTTCTTCTTTTTTTACCTAACTACAAAGGTCTACGAGAGGGTTTTATCCTTTTTTTCCTTAATACCCGTACGACTGGGCCGGTGGGGACTACGAGAAAATTTAACTAGACCCAATCGAAGAAATTGGACGGGAATCGACGGAGGTCGGAAAAGGGAAGGAGCTGTGAAACGTAGAAAGGGATGAGAAGGAGCTAGACATACATACATATACACACATACACTGTTGAATGGTTATATGCACGTGTATATAACATATGTATGTTCTCAAGTTCTCTGCCTTTGTTTTTCTTCATTCAAATCTTTCTTCATTTTTATTAAATCACTACTACCGTTAAGAGATCCAATGTCCGTTTGTTTTTCTCTGTTTTTCTCTGTCTCTCTCTCTCTCTTTTCAACTTTTTCGTGTGTTAATATACTGGATACTAAACTCTCGAAGGTGATGTCATAATATTAATTCAAATTCATGATAATAAAGTCTATAGTACGAGACGTTTAACTTTGCATGTCCAACTGGTCGTCGTACTATAATATATATTTATATATAATATAATTTTAATAATAGTATGTATATAATATATTCACTACCTGCATATCACAACATAAAATTTATTCTTCCTTCTCCACATTCGTACTAATTTTCTCTCACGCACTTCTTTTTTTCTCGATATATCTCAAACACGAAATTCATTCTCACCGTAAAACATTCAGACGCACGTATTCCAACTACATTATTATATAATAACGCTGCGGTAGTTTGTTCTTCGTGGTTTTTTTTTGTTTTTATTAGTGGATGGGGCTTTTGAAGCAACGGTAGCGACGACGTTTCCAGGAACCTTGCCAAACGATCAGGGGCTCTCCGTTCGCCCCTCTGTTTTTGGTACTGGGATCATTTTTTCTTCGTGGTTTTTAAATTTGTTGTTTTTAAATATATATATATTGTATATATACGTCATCCATATACATATAAACATGGATTCTTAGTTTTTTCGTGATTTTGATCCGATTCTCCGACGTTTACGGAAGTTTGTCAGTTCAACACTTCCAAGGGCAGTATGAACGGTAGGTAGGCGTCAGGAAATGTTTGTTCCCGTCTCGCAAGACCATGAGTCTTTTCCTTTCCATATTTCCAGTCATTAGTCCGGGTCTTGAGTGTACCTCCCCGCACGAAAGAACCTTTTTTCATGTCTCCCACGTGCAAGAATCACGACACGGTAAAACCGTAACGCAATACCCCACTTTTTGGTGCGAGTACGTAATTTCGATTTTTTAGCGAGACTTTGCTTCGCGTCCTGACGCGACTTTATTACGTATATTACAAAGATTTTATTCTACGCTTTGCCTCGTGTGACCTGCTATGTTGTTCCTGATCGCCCATGGGTTCGTGACTAAACGAATTGTTTTGTTCGTTATTTGCGACGCTCGACGTTTTCCGACCAGTTTTCACTCCGATTTCAAGAAGAAAATGGCATCCTCTACGATACATGAATATTCTTGTGTTCCTTTCTCTTCTCACTTTGTTTCGGGGCTTGACATACCGCCATTCCTCCGATGTGTCAAGGATATATTCCTCTTGATTCGTTTGCTACTTTGCTCACAAGCTCCAGCCACTAACGATCAGACATCAGCATAAAACCTTAGAAACTCATGGCTCAGCTCCGATGTCCATTGGCTCTCTCACACGTGGTAAATCGCCTCAAAAATAAATTCCAAAGCAGCCAATGTTTTTAAAGTATGCAGCATGACGCGGAGCAGCAACTGCTACCTCCACCTTTACTCTTTTGTCTCTGATCTGAAACATTCAAGTTGTCCTTTATATATTGTGTTCCAATTATTATTATAGTACGGGCATCAAGTATTTCTGGCATTCGGATAAATATTTTTTTCTTTTCTTCACACTGATATTGTATTTTCGAACATTTATTGAAATTAAAAATGCTCAACGTAATAAACAAACACGTGTGGATTTGCGAAAGTTAAGAGAAAAATAACACACGTATAATAAATGAATATAAAGCTGCTGAGGTAGAAAAAAATATGGAAGATTGAAAACAAGTTGGTAAGTGTTCGTAAATTTGATGAGGCATTAAAGGGATCGAAGGATTGGGAGAGGATAATTAATGGGACTCACGGTCAGCCCTAGGGATACAAAGTAGCATATTAAGTGTCGTCAAAGCTTTCAGGGTCATCAGGTTGAACATACATGTATTCGCCATTAGGGAGAATGCCTGTAAGGATCGTAAATGAGGCATGCAAAAGATGAATTAATCAATGAATTTCAATTGCAGTGAAAATTTCGGTAAAGACGTATGAAGCCAACGGCAAGTTTACCAAATTAACATACAGAGAGTTGAACTTTTGAAAAATTTAATGAATAAAACTCTTTTTGAGCGTTAGTAAAAGAAAGAAAAACGAGGGGTAAACATAAGTTGCGTATTTTGACCAATAACGAGCAAATTAATTGGAAAATCGAACAGGAAGGGAAAAGTTTTCATTTCCCATGACGTGGTAATTATATAGGACATTCCAGGCCAAATCGACCACTTTTGAACCTGATCCCTTTCGATTTGGCGGAAACTTTTTTATCTTTTTCTACTGTGTCAGAGAAAGCTTTCAAAATTTTTTCAAATTTTTTTCCCGACCCAAAAATAGTTATGAATTTTTCTAAAAAAATGGTCTTATCTTTATTCAGAGTGACAACGCTCTGGAAAATTGACTTATTGCGACGTTTTTTTTTTTTTTTAAATATTGTCTTCGAGTGTACTTTTCAGAAAAAAATATCAAAAAGTCATACAAATCTATCTTCAACTTTTTTTTTTTTGAAAATTTACATAAAAAACTTTTCTTTTTTTTCTTTTCTCCATAAGAAACTTTTTCTACAAGTTCTCTGAAATTTTCAAAATGGGATCTTTTCACTTTTTATTCTTTTTTTCCATTGGAATTTTTTTTTTCTCAATTCTGCTTATTTCTAATGACACCACTTTGAACATCTTCTTCTAGGATGTACCGAGAATCTTGAAAGTTGAAAAACAATGATAATTATAAGAATTAAAATCAGTAGACAATGGGAAAAATGAAATTGAAGAAAAAAAAAAAATTAAAGACAGCCTTGAATATTTCTTGGACTTCTCTAAACTACATTTGAAAACAAAGAAAATGGAATAAAATTCATGATTTGGCAATTTTTGGTCAAACTATGAGCTTTTAAAAATTTAGAAGTTGGTTAATCGGGATAAGATTCATTTCAATTTTTCCATTTTACATTCTACGCTTTTTTCTTTTATGTATTTATAAATTCTGTAGTTACAATTATTTAATAAACTATAGTTTTTTGAGTATCAAAAAAATAATCAAAACATATCCAGTACTGTCTCATTTCTTTTGATTTTTTCGAAACAAATTGAAATTTTTCCAACGATTACCGATTTTAATTCTTATAATTATCGTTGCTTTTAAGGTTCTCGGTACATCCCAAAATATTTTCAAAGTGGTGTCATTAGAAGTAAGCTGAAATGAAAATAAAAAAATCTTTTTTCGTAATGGAAAAAAAGAATAGAAAGCGAAAAGAGCCCACTGTCAAAATTTCAGAGAACTTGTAGAAAATGTCAAAGTTCCTTATAGAGAAAAGAAAAAAAAAATAAAAAATGGTAATCATCCCAAAATTTTCGTTCTGTATCTAAATTCTCAAAAAAAAAAAAAAAAAAAAGTTGAAGATAGATTTGTATGACTTTTTGATATTTTTCTTCTGAAAAGTAGACTCGAAGACAAAACTTAAAAAAAACCTCCCAATAAGTCAATTTTCGAGAGCGTTGTCACTTTGGACAAAAGTAACACCATTTTTTTAGAAAAATTCACAATTGTTTTTGGGTCGGGAAAAAAAATTAGAAAAAATTCGGAAAACTTTCTCTGGTACAGTAGAAAAAGATAAAAAAGTTTCCGCCAAATGGAAAGGGGTCGGGCTCAAAAATGGTTGATTTGACGCGGAACGCCTCATATATACTTTATTTTTTGTATTAATGAATTTTTTAAATTCAATGCAAACGAATGAATATTTTAATTCAAGAATTCTCGAAATTTAATAATGATTCGTCAAAAGTGAGTACGAACCTTGTGAATTAGGTTCGGGAAGATTTTCCCGTGGAACCAGATGCATCACCGTTGTTTTTCCAAAGGGAAGCCCAAGAGCACCGAGCGTGACATTGCTGTGTAGGAAACGACCCTGGTAAATTAGTCGTAAGATTTCAGCCTTGGCAACCGCCTCTTCCGCCCAATCTGCAAGATATCAACGTATACTAATGAAACAAAGTTTCTTTCGTTCTCGAATTTTTTCACTTTCTTGTTTCACAAATTTTTTCATACGTGAGAAACAAGAGGAAAATGAATGGCAGGGAAGAATTGAAATTTTGATATTTTCATGGTTCTAAGGTCGCAGTTGTCCGAATCATTAGAGCGCAACAATTTTTTTTTTCATTCACAAACTCCCGGCAGTTCGCCGTTCAAGTTGTAATCGATGTTCTTTCGAATCTCTACTTGAAATCGATTAAAAAATAAAACAATTTCGAAAGTTGAATGAATAGTTGAATTTAAAAAACCATCAGTGCATACTTCAAGAAAAGTTTAAGACATTATTTTTAGCCTTGGCATACGAAAGCTTTCCTGACATTTTCTCTTGCACACTCAGAATCCAAATTTGCACTGAAGCTGCAAGAAATTGAACAATAAATGAAGGAACGTGTTAACAAATCGGAACGATAAAAATTTCAATACCACCAAAGTTTGAGGTACATTTATGATGTACTTTTGGACGTTTGACATGAGAAGAGGCACGAATTGGGAAAGTTACTACTCCCTATGATAAATATATAAATGTGCTCCATCATGACGAACTCCCGGTGAGAAATATATTCCGTACAAGTTGCGGGAATCGCAATCATTAAGAATTAATAGAATTCTACTCTGTTACGTGTTAACCGAGCGTGCAATGAACTGCCGGGGTAGCTGGCTGTCTGGCTCTTTTTCCCGGATCTCCTCTTCTCGCTTTTACCCATTACGGTATTTTCAGAGCGTACAACTTTCGAGTGAAACACCTAGCCCGCGAGAGCCCTGCGTATATAAACAATCTCACAGTGTTTATAATCGCGACAAGAATAATGCATTCGTGCCCACAGTGATAATTTGAGTCAGCGATGAGATTAAATCGTCTTGTTACGTTGAGAAAAATGAGAAAAATTATGCTCCTCGGTATAAATCAGTGCAAAATTTCGTATTGTTATTGCAGAATCGTGTGTCGTAAGACTTTTCATAATATTTATTACTTTGATGAAACTTTTTCGAAATTCAGTATCCTACTAATGAAAAGATATTTCTTTTCATTTTTGTTATTCGTTTCTTAGATTAAGCTGAACATCGTTGCCGTAATATTCGTATCCATATGCACGCGAAATAGTCTTACCTTCCGGCCAATTTTCAAACACATGGTGGGCTATGTCCCCCGCCGAGTCGCTTGGACTGAATAGGAACTCTTTTGTCTTACCGCTGACGAGAATTAGGCGTAAGTTTATCTGCAACAGAATAAGCGAAAGAAAATATTCAGGCGCGTCTTTTGAGTGAGGACATGATGAAAAGGTCTTGAAAATAAGCTCCTCCAAATAGGTGACCATCCAAAACACGATTGATTCGGGTGGGGCTCAGTATGTCGAATAACTGAATTGTAGAACGGTCGATATTTCGAAATTTTTAAAGTTGTGACATAAGTTTGGAGAAAAATAAGTAATTCGAAATTCTTATTCCCGATCGACTATTCAGTAGATTGCATGTTTAATCAAAAATTTCTTCCTTGAATTCGTATTTACTCGAAAATATGTATTTCGAAAGTTTTCATTTCGAATGCAATTTAAACAGACCATCTGAATGTCAAAAGTTCATATTTTCGAATTCAAAATGGAGAGTAATTGTTTTACAGACAGACCAGAATATAGAGTAGCAAAAAATCGAAAGTGAATTTTTCGAGCCTCTAAAACTTAGATATGCGGAATAGCGATGGCTCGAAAAGGCAAAAGTTAAAATGGCGATGTTTAAAATTGGAGATCACCGGTCTGAGTAAGTGAGTGAGTGAGACGCGTGTATTTGGAGCTCCACTGTATTTCTTTATTTTGATCGATCGACTTTCTAACGTTTCGCTATTTTGACTGTTCGACTTTTTGGTGTTTCAGTATTTCAACTTCAGTAATATTTGATCTTTCGTTATTATATTTTCAAAATTGTAAATTTTCACAGTATCACTGACTGTAGTAATTTATGAATCGAAAGAGTGATAGTCGAGTTTTCGAAAAATCGATATTTTAGTCATCGTCCTATGGGCGACTGTTACATTCTATTTTAGATGTAAACGTGCTTCGAACCTTGCAGTTTCTGCTTTATTTATGTTCGGCATTCAAAGCTCTAGTCGAATCTACCTGTCTCCATATTATCATTCGAAGTTTATAAACTCGAGATTTTAGCTGTTCGAAATTTTAGTCATTCCAACATTTGATCCCCACCTATTGATTCAACACCGAAATAAATATAAACATTTTTCGACATTTCACATTGCACGAACATTCGGTTGCCATCCAACGATAAAAATTTCGTTAGCATTTTGAAAGAATAATTAACTGAGAATGTGCGCTGCACTAAATATAGCGATGACGAAGCTGAAGTTTGTTACGTTGGAGTCCAACGAAATGAGGGAAAAAACATTTGTAATTGACCAATTTTTTATTTCACGAAGTATCGCAGGTTGAAAAACTTACGAATTGCTAATTCAGCAGGGAACGAAATTGGAGAATTACTGGAATAATTGGAGGCTTTTTAAAAATCATTTAGTTGGGCTTCAACGTTGCAAACTTCAGCCTCATTAGCGATTACCGATTTCTGATATCATCGAAAGGACAAGAAATGACACTTCGACATCGTCAATTCTGAACGTGCTTTCGATTTATCGGAGTCGATCAAGCCGTTTTTAATTGACGGGCGTTTCAATGAGTTTAGCAAAGTACAACATATTCTCGCGGCGCAAAGTTGCGGATGTACGTGTGCGGATTATACAGGTGTATACCTAGGTAAAAATGTGACTCCCTTGCTGCTCTCTTTCAGGCTTTGGAAGCTCTCTCACGAACGAGCGTTTTAAATATAGTTGGAGGAAACCGAGAATCCAAATTCTCTCACGGTTTCCGCATCAAAGTTGACTCACCGCATGACACAAAATTATAGGCAAACGGGTTTTATGTACAAATGTTTAACGCTATTTTCGGAACGGTCCATTTACGCTCTATTTCGAGGTGTGAGAGCCCGCTTCTCCTTTCCCCGTCTTTTTCTGTCGTTCATCGTCTCGTGAGACTTCGATGCAACGCCCAGCCATAAAATCTACTCAAAAAACTTTAATTTTGTGCTGAATCGATTTTTAAAATAATTATTTATTAAATTTTAAAATAATTCTTAAGTATTCTCGCGCGTTTGAATTATTTGTTTATTTAATAAATAAACAAATCAATAAATAGCACACTCGTTCGTAGTCATAAATTATTGTTCAGCATTTTGAAATCTCTCAATTACTTGAGGAATAACTTTAATAATTGAAATTTGGAGATATGCTAAAAATATACGGCGTGCCTTTATTCCCAGAATTATTAGAGGATCTACCGCCTTGTTGTCGAGAAAACAATTCGCGAAAATCTCATTTTTTGACGTAGCCTCTTATGGCAGGCACACTTCCTGTGCGACGATTTGGATTTCATGAAACGAGATCCTCCTAACTTTAAAGAGCCAAAAACGAGAATAAGGAAATATAATGTTTTTATATTTCAATGATGTTTTGAGAAACCCTTGTTATGCTGATGAAAATGATTTGAGATTGGAAAAAAAAGAAAAACACTTACTTGAAGTCAACGAGCAATAACGACAACACCACGAGCCAGCTGGTTTAAAATATAGATATGCATATACGCATATAAATAGAAAATGGCTGTCGTCACATTTTACTTGACGATTTTATAACGAAAGTATTTTAACCGCTATCATTATATTAAAAATGTATCAATCTCAACAAACAAGTTACACACGATCATCTTCTTAATAATTGCGAGAATAAATTTTGTTCGTTTTTTTGATCGTGAAAAGAACAAAAAAGTTCCTTGCTTTTTTGAATGACAAGGACCTCCTTAATTTGCATTATAATGGTACATTCGGGATAATCTGCCTTACTTTGGACGTGAAAAGTAACGCGGACTCGTAATTATTGCAGTGTTTTCTATTCTCTGAGAGAAATGAACGCGGAATCTCAAAAAAGTTGAAAATTTTGTCGGCTTAACGAGATTCATTTTTTGTTCGTGGGCCACGCAGATTCTCTTTATTTATTTGCTTAGGAAGTATAATTTTAGACAAATAAAGACGACGCTGAAGTTTCCGACGTTGGAGTCCAACGAAATGAACGAAAAAAAACGTTTGTAATTCATCAATTTTTTATTTAACGAATCGTTAGTGCAGCTTGAATAACTACGAATCGCAAATTTGGCAGGGAACAAAATAGGAGAATTACTGGAATTATTGGAGAGTTTTTTTCGATCATTTCATTGGACTCCAACGTTGGAAACTTCAGCGTCATAAATAAAGAAACTAGGAAGTATTCAAAATCATGTCCATTCGAATTGTAAGTCGTTATCCACCGTGTATTACGTTTTGAATTTTTATTAATAGTTTGATCACGAAAAAAAGTGTCGAATGTATGTTTGCCGGGGAAAGTAAAAATTTTTTACGGACCTCCCATGTCCATAACCACGGACACTCATCCGCTGATCTATTCATTTGTCTCCGGCACACGCTATTGATGAATAACCGCACCAAAGCGAGTCGTCCAAATGTGCGCTATTCTTTTTTCATTCCAATTTTTCGACAGATGTTTTTCATTTTTATTCCTACGATGAAATTCCACTATACGTATTGTGCCTCGGCCGCTCGAGTTATGATTGATGTGTCGGACACGCGGACACGGCTTTCGAGTTTAAAGTTGTGGAAACGCACACTTTCGAGCATCCGATATTCTGGCTCGAGTGTTAAGGCTTGCTGGACCGAACGATCGCTGCATTTTTTCTCTGGTTCTGTGCGAGCGCTCGTGAAAGATCAGAATAGTTTTTTTTTCAGAATGAACGTTGAAAATGATTTTTCTATTTTCCTTTTTATCGCTCAATGAATGGATAACGTTCTACTTCAGAATCGTAAGTGCCATTGTTTTTTAGTACAACATCCAAAGTTCACGAGATAGAAGAATCGATGCTGTTCCCTGTTTACCAGTCCACCGAATAGTCGGATAATAACCTTCTTCGCTTTTGCAAATCCACGAAGAATCTAAACGAATTTTTCGTGTTCGGTTAATATTGATTAATAAATTATACACCTCAATAATAAATTTACCTTTTCATCGGTAAAAATGGCGACGAGAAGGTAAAAACGTATTTTCGTGGAAACAATTCTCTAGAATTATGATTATAATGCATTCGCTCGTGATTCGTGCGCAGAGTTTTGCTGCTCATCGATGCAAGTAGAGGAAGAGCAGAAAATGAATTTCTGTGTTTATTTAGTCAAGTTTGTCGCCTGAACAAATGTACGCCGGTAATTCAATGCTGCGTTCCCTCCAGATTGCACGTATAAATCGACTAGATACTGGGCTGGGATTATTCATTCTGTTTTTTCGAAGACTGCACGGAACGCAGTGTCTTCAGTGGATGCTGATTTTTTTCCACCTGTTTGAGTGCACAGTAAAAATGCATATTAAAATGTTTACCAAAGTATTGCAAAATAGATATGTGAATCGCAATTCATAGCGCGTGACATCACCGACTGGTACCATCGGAGACCAGTTGCTGTCGTGATGCCTTATGAAGCAGCTTCCAGTGCCAACTGGTCTCGGGTGAGAAAAAGAGAGAACGCGCGCGTACAGGCATTGGAAAAATACAAGAAAAAATGGAGAAACAGGTGTAGCGGCACAGGCATTCGTACACATGTTCTTCTCTCTTATTCCTAAGATTCTGGGTCACTCGTGGCGAATAAAGGATTGCACCCTTCATTAGATATCATCGTCTCCAATGGCAAATAACTTGCATTGTCGTGTTGACGATTCAGGACCGTCTCCGCTCAACGGAATCGAAAAAGACGCGCGAATTTAGCTGAAAATGGCTCGTGAAAGTGTCTCGATGATCGAACGTTCAGTTTTCTTCTTCCCGAATTAAGCGAATCCCAGCACCAGCAATTATGCTCGAGGAGAGATTAGAAATTTTCCTCGTAACTGATACGGAAATCGATCTATCAAAAAACGTATCTGTTCGAACTACATTCGAATGAGGAAATGCGTGTATAAAATGCGCAATCGAGATTGAAAATAAGTTAGAGACCGAATTAGAAGTTGCATCGATTGAGAGAGCTTATGAAATTGTGCAACTGAGTATCGGAGTACATCAAAAAGGATGAACCAGCTTCGGTGCGGCATCAAAGTAACTTTATGAATCGAGGCAGTTTGCCCAAAGTACACACCGATCGCTTGAAGCATAATTTATGTGGGCTCAGTGCACGTTTGTCAATTAGGCTTGAGGGGGTGAGATTGTAATATGCGTCTAAGCACCGACGATAATTTAGCGATCGTATGAAAGCGATGGCCACCGATAACATTATCGCAGAATTCTGCTTTTAATGCTCCACTGCTAATATTATTTGATATTCTATATAAAATTATCACGATTCGTATACGATGTGTATGGATTTATAAAAAATCCAAATTCTGGGACAGCAAGGGTATGGATAAAACAGACGAATCGCGAAGGGTTTATTGCGGTCAATTATATTCGTTTTGTCGTTCTGTCAAGTTCAGCAATTTTGGCCATTTGAGATTGGTAAATAGAGGAATCGAAAGTGAATAATAAAATATAGAAAAGCTAATATTTTCAGTATAATTATTATGATTTTCGCAATTGCATCAGTTTTTCAAATTTCTCTATGCGTAGATCTTTCGAATTATTACATTATCTTTCGTTTCTTGAAATTTTACGATGAGCAGAAAAACTCGAAGTATTTGTCTTCCACACACGAGATTTCGAATACTCATTGCCGACAAAGACTTTCTCCACACATTTCCGGATCTCATGTTGAATAGCCAATTGATTCACACATTATATTAACGTGCATTCACGTAATATTGTTTATTCATTATCACTCATTGTTTTGTGAAGACTTTACTTTTACTGAATCACGTTTTCGTCGACGCTTTCAATTGAATTATGTACACGCGAACATTCGTCTGCGATTACTCACAAATACTCGTGGTTATGCTTCGTGCGATCGCGCTGCCTTCACCGTATCATTATATTTCACTCGTCGACAGACTGAAGAGAGGCAAATTCTATTTGCATTCGTTTTTATATTGAATGTAAACAAAGATAGGATCCATTTCAATATTAAATTAATGCAATTGTAATACGCTGATAGTTTGTGAATTTATTGTACAAAATTTTCCAACTAGATTGCTTCCAATGAATAAAAAATCAACTGAATTGTATATACGAATAGTTGAAAGCGATGAAAAAATACGGTGAGCTTGGGGTTCATTAGCCCACCCGATTACACTCTCTTGATATTCACTATTAAGTGGAAATGTGGAACAATCATTCAACAACTTTTCTCCATAATGGACTCATTTACATGAAAAAGCATTGATTTGGTGCAACCTTCAATGGCACTTTGATAATAAAATACAATTTTAAACGAATCCAAAATGGGTACGAAATATGTAGAATTGACACGTAAACGGAGTGCCAAGCGCCACCAACATTTTCTGGTCGCGCATGTACCCACGTATTGTAAATGTATCAGTGAAAAACTTCCGTGAGAGAATAGAATAATGTGAGTACTTGTACGAAGTGGAGATTTATGCAAAGGGACGTACGCTATCGTGCAACAACACGAAGAAAGCTACAATCCGTTCAGTCTTTGCTTGCACTTGGGTTTCCCGCTCATTGTATCGCCCCCTTCCTCCGCTCTCGCTCCCTGTCTCGCTTTATTCACAACACATCACAATGGCTCAATCAATTTGCTACGTAGATCGTAACAATCACCAAGATCGCGAGGCCGTTCCAATTATTTCTATAGTCAAATCGAGCGTACCTTTCGTAAACCTCGGCGACGTTTTCAAGGTGGGTAAAAACACGTTCTCGTTGATACAGCTATGGAAATACCGTACTCGCTTCCCAGATGAATATCTGGTTTCGAGGTTCACCTCGTTCGAATACAATGAAATAACTTTTTGCATCTATTATCTAGTTTGTTACACGGAGAGAAAAAAATAGTAAGAATTACTATGCTGCCATGGAATTGGGCTTCTATATCGCCTGTTTTGAAGGTTTTTACCAAAAATATTGTAATTTCTAAGTAAATACTGAATGAAAATTTTTAAATTGCGTATTTTGCTGTGACAAAGGTTTAAACTGTGCTATTTTTTCCTAACGTAGTTCACCAATTAAAGGTTGTAAAATTTATGTTGACTCGATGACGAACCGGCAAGTAGAATTATTATGCCATTTTGCTATACTTAGTACTGTTTTCACAATTTAAATTTACAGTTGGACTCCAACGTTGGAAACTTCAACGTCGTTTCTATGGCGCCATAGTAGTTTTTAGTGAAATTTTCTCTCCGTGTAGCGGCTTGAGTTTGGACGATAAAAAATGGTGAAGTTTTCGTTGATTCCAAGCGTGCAGAATAACGCAAAATTATGTTCTTTCAATAAAATATTGTTTTTCACCAATAATTCAATGGAATCGTGATGTTGGAAGTTTTTGCATCTCTCATTTAATCACTGATGATTCCATGTTATACACACCATTCGTGATGCATACTTTTCTGGTGCAAAAGACACGAGTTTATTATCAAAAGTAAATTATTCACAATTTGATAGCGTTAAGCATGGGCTTCTCTATACTTTTCTAAAGAATTCGAGAACAATCGCCGGGAACTAAATTATTTGAACGTTTATTCTTATACGAAACCCCAAACTGAAAATACGGAACTCAGTTTTTCTCTCACGATTGCGGACGTTTCTTCCACCGAAGAAACTGTGTTTGGTGAGTTTTCACTTCATTAGTGGAAATAATGGGGCCGCTCGAAAACTTTACCCGAACGATTTGATTGGAACCTTAACAAAGAGAAAGTTCACACCAAAATTAACGATGAACCAATTTCATCAGTTTATATCGAATAACAAGCAATTTTCGTTATGGTCAAAAGTAATTCCGAAGTGTGTTAGATTTTTCTGTGAGAAATACAGAAAATGTTAAAAATGAGAGTTCAGAATATAAAAAAAATACCAATTTGTTTTTAAGAAAAATCTGAAACATTACAGGAGAGAACACGAGGAAAACTGCACGAAAACGTTAAAAAAACTATAAAGTTTTGATCACCTTGAGCAAAAAGTTAAAAAAAACTTAACAACTTGGTCAAATTTTTAGTTGAGCAGAAAATGTGAAAAAATGACATTCGACTTAGGGTGCAGGTAAATTGAAATAGGCCTATTCCGAATTAACTTCACTTCATATTAATTGGAAAATCATCCAAGTATCTTTCATTGAAATATTCGTCATATTTTTTCGAGGGGAAATGATCCTGGGAGGTACAAATATTTCTACTGGACTCATACAGAAGACAACAGTTATCAGCGTTCCTTTTTCGGTTAATCTCATAGCTCCAATTTGTTTTTTTTCCTTTACGATCTTTAAGATTCCTTTATGGAATCTTACCCTGAACAACGAAGAACCCACTTTCATTTACATTGAATATAGACTCAGCCGAAAAGTGATTTTCGGATAAAATTTTCTCAAGTCATCATAAAATTTGTCATTTTTTTTTTGGCAAAACCATTGGCTCTCGCTTGTGAGATTTCTATCGGCTGTATTATAAACAAGATTCGTTTGTTGCGTTTCAAAATCCTTTCAACCAATATCTGCCAGTGAATCAAATTATGAAAGAATTTTCACCGTTTTTTTTTTCACGACTAACTGGTACCAATTTTTGGAGATTCGTTCGGGTTAAACCGTAAAATGTACTCTCCATCGCCAGAGCGTATTCTACAAGCTTGCTCTCAATGTTTTTGTTAAATATGAGCTTTCGACCGATCACTTTATTCGTGAGCTCTGCAATAAAAGGACCTTAATTCCTCATTCGTTAATGGAAACGACGTCGACCTTGGTATACGCTAATAATCTTAACCGCTTTTAAATAATCCATTTTTTTTGCGGATAGCATCGATTGGAACAAACATATTTGTGGTAGTTCATTTCGAAACGAAATCGAAATAATGCATGTAATTTGGAATATTTCAAATTGTATTCATCATCCGTATTCCAAAAAAGCGTCACATAGCGTCCTAACCTTAATTATAAATAAGCACCTTTTATTTTGAACTGACTAATAAATTAACGCGAAACCATTAAGGATATTTAGTGCAGGCTTACAATGTTGCCACGCTGAACCATGCTAAAAACATAAAAAATTTCAAACTGATCAGAATTTTATAAAATTTGGTGAACATATTCTTTAGTGCCATATTTGACAATACAGATTTTTTAAGGTATTAGTGGATGGCCCAGCCGATAAATTGTACCTGATCGGAATTTCCGTACTTCGTGATGCAATAAAAATCTGAAAAAATTCAGCAACATTTGGAAAGTTATGAACTACAATTATCAATAATAATATTGCCCAAAAGTTATTAATAAATTGTTTAAATGAATAATTTTTTAACAATTTTACAGCAAACCTTTGTTTTTTTTTACAAATCGAATATGCGCATTTTTCTGAATGCTCATGATTTTTTCAGAATTTTCGTGAATTTTTGAAATTCCCTTTTTAAAATTTTTTAAGTGGCTCCATTTGTACATTTTTGATCCAGTAACCTTGAGACTTTTCAAAACTGATGGTAAATATGTCTTCTTTTTTAAAATTTTTTTTCAAAATTTTTTCAAGAAATTTCAAAAACCCACGAAAATTCTGAAAAAATTCATGAGAATTCGGAAAAATACACACATTTGATTCGTAAAAAAAAATAATAGGCCACCGCAAAATTATTGAATAATTAATTATTTAAACAATTTTTTATCAACTTTTGGGCAATATTATTATTGATAATTGTTTTTCATAGCTTTCCAAATGTTGCTGAATTTTTTCAGATTTTTATTGCATCACGAAGCACGGAAATTCCGATCAGATATAATTTTTGGTCGAGCTACCCATCCAGCAGTTATACCTTAAGATTTTTCTTCTGTACAGTTATCGAGTAATTGATCACTAAAGTTCACGGGTATAAGCATAGCATTTTCTATATATAAGTATACATTCCGGGCATAAGAAATCTGCTTTAATGCGTAATTACTCGATAACTAAGCAGAAGAAAATTTTGAAAAAAATTGTTTTCGCACTTGATTATCACCAAATTTGATAAATTTCTAATTATTTAGACTTTTGTACCATACATCGTTAAGTGATAACACTATTGGATATTCTAGAACTTGATAGTATTCTTACCGAATAAAAATGATGTACATAAACGATATTTACTTCTACCCGTCACGATGTAAATAACAACAAAGCGAAATGTTGAAAAATTTCGTTAAAATCATAACTCAGACACGAATTAACTAATAATAATGTGTATCGTAAAACACCTGAAGTTTATGCTAATATTCGAACGTTTATAACATACGATAATTGATGAGAAACGTCTTAACTCGCTAACGAAAAGTGTCTTTATTTCGATCGCTCTTATAGAGTTTCCGAACTTGCTCGGTTTTCGTGACCGAAGAATAAACATATTTCGAGTGAAAAATGTCTTTATTGCGTTCCGAAGATGTAAACCGCCTGCTTCATACTATTTTTTACGAGTATCCGGGTTTTTCGATCTGCACATACAGCTCGGACAAATACACATGTGCGTATATTCCGTATCGCCGAGTGTGTGGCACGCGGAATATAAATCGTTGATTTATATTCCGCACGCTAATGTATTCTACGAAAATAAATTGTCTCGCCCGAGGAAAATACTCCGCTTTCGGTAGCTCACATGTTCACATGTGCGCGACTCTCTATCGAACAAAAATTCCCTGGGAATATCATAACGCTGAAGTTTGAAAAACTCCCCAATTATTCCAGTAAGTCTCTAATTCTGTTACCTGTCTAATTTGCAATTCGTACTTTTTCAGTCTCCACGAATGACTCGAGAAATAAAAAATTGGTGAATTACAAATGTTACTTTCATTAATTTCGTTGGACTCCAACATTGCTAACTTCAGCGTTGTGGGAATATCAACATCCTATTCGCGTTTGCGATCTCTCGTACGACAGGAAGTAATAAATAACGATTAGCATATTTTCTCTTATCAACCGTCGGCGTACCGACCTTGCCAGTACCATATTTTATTGCCCGAATCCGTGAAGCTGATTCCCTCTCTCTCTTTCGGTTCTCAAATCCACGAAAAATGGCTATTCATAAGCGAAATTTCGTTTTTTTAACATTTTCCAATAATTCTTATTCACAAAAACGTTCTGCTTAAGGTAACTCCTGTACTGCATGCTAGTCAAATGTGTGCTAAATTTTCAAAACGCTTTTAGACCAAGTTCAACGTACCGATTAAACCTATTGTTAGTAGATATGTATTCAACCATATTTTATTAACGTGAAAAAATATTGAAAATGATAGTTTTGCAAAACTATCAACCGATAGATATAAATTTCCATGATGACACATTTTCACCGGTATTTTTCAAAGAATCGTCTGTATTTTTTAACCGATTTTATTGCACCAAGTCTCATTTTGTTCCTCAACCGATCCTCTACGAATTCACCGCATAGATTTTCCTTTAAATTCATTCCTTCAGAAATTATGAATGAAAAAGTTTTTTCACTTAATGAACAATTAGCTGCAACAGTGAAACGATCAAGTTACAAAAAACAACTGGTGGATTCATAGAGAACCAGTTGACGAACAAAATGAGACTTGCAATAAAATCGATGAAAAAACGCAGATAATTCTTTAAAAAATACCAGCGAAAATGTGTCAGCATAGAAATTTACATTTATCAGTTGATGGTTTTGTAAAACTAGCGTTTTTAATATTTTTACATCTTAATAAGATATGCTGTAATACAAATCCACTAACAATACATTTAATCGGTACGTTAAACTTGGTTTAAAAGCGTTTTGAAAATTTAGCACTCATTTGACTAGCATGCAGTGCTGTAGTTACCTTAAGTTTGATGCAATCCATTCATCTCCGGTATAACCATTCGGTCAAATTTGTCCAGTTTCAAAAGAGCATGAAACATTTTCTTTACGAGTTTATCGTCTGAAAAATCTCCATTAACGTGAATTTACGAAAATCCTTCATCACTGATGTCATCGGGACATTCGCACTAAATAACAACTGAAATATCTGTTTTTATTCACTAATTCTCTAAACGTTTCTTTACATATCGGATATAATGTCACGCAGCCTTTAAATATTGAGATTCGTGAAAAAATTTCGGCTACCATCACGAGATAAACAGTCCTAAATTCAGGACTTTAGAGATCGTAATGTCATTGGGTTTCCGTAACGCGGTGAACTTCAGCATTGCATTTGTTCGCGTTCAACCTGGTCATATGAGACCGAAGAGTACTTTCTGTTTTTCGCCAAGTTCTTTAAACATATATCACGGTGAATGTCTCATATGCTATTGTAAGATACGTGCACGCGTATATCTATATAAAATGACCCCATTAGTTGCGGTTAGTCATGATATCTTTGTCTCATCGGTTTCAAAGCATTCAAACAAAAGCCAGCGCACAGGAAGAAACATATCCGACATCTATATCGCAGTGTATTATTTAGTGCGATACAGTTTGCGGTATCCGTCTCTTTTTCGCCTTTTAAGAAAAAAGAAAGAAACGAGCACTCATAAACGCCGAAGGCGAAGTTGGGGGCTGGGATATGTACGGGATATCAAATTTCTTTGTCCTCGTGTGTCCAATGACGCCACATTATTGCGCGTTCATGGATATTGTTTTCAGATTTCCATTTCCATTTCCTTCGAAGGAAATGGTGTGTCGTTGATGAGCGAAAGAATGACCGTGGGGGAAAAACGTTGTCGTCAAAATGATCGAAATACCGAGGAGGGTTGAAATTTCAATCGCAGGAACGCGATCCCTTTTTTTCAATGTAAAACAGGATCGATTCGGGTTAACTTCGGAACGACGTATTTTACGTAATTTGAATCGAGGCATGTTCAGAATCAATGGGAGTCCATTATAGCATTTACGATTCCGAGTGCTGAATTACTCAACTATGTGCACTCAGTCGAGCAAAAGTGCACGTCGGAGTATAAAATAAACATTTGAATGGGTGCACATGACTAAGGTAGAATAAAAATATGGCGACGTCGTTGGCACACGTTAGGAAAGTTGGACCTGTGGAAAAAGGGGGTGAAGGTGGGCGAGGGATGAGGGCAACCCCGCAGGTGGCCAGGGATCGCACCGTGCTAACCAGGTCAATGGGTCATTCTCGCCGCGCTCGAACCTTTTATTCGCAAGTATCGCGCGCAACGCGTTCTCACCCCTCGTCGTCGTCGTCGTCACAGTCGACGTCCCCGGCCTTCGTTGCACGTCTTGCTGGGGCTTGATTTTTCAAGATCGCGACACGCACGGGCAAGAAAAGCCTCACGATCTTCCAAGCGATTACGTGAAAAGTGCGCAATAATACGACCAGAATTCTAACTATTTTCATCGACGATTTTAGCGCAGTTCAACGTCGTAGAAACTATGAAAAATGCACGACATTTAATTCGCTGCTGGTAACAACGAAAATAGGTCAAAGCTTTTGTGCCATCGCGAACATTTGTATTTTCTTCTCCCAAATGGATAAATATTCGAACCCGAAGAAACTGATGAAACAGGGGTTCCCCGAGCCCTGCGAATGGGAACTTTTATACCACGGTAATCGAATGGTTAATTCTGAGGTATCGAAACCCGGAAGTGTATGGCACAAAGACACGCCTCTGGCAGCCTTGGCTCATGGAGCTGTGCGAGTTCGATGAAAAAAAACTACGGCCGCGCTCTATTACGCAGTGTGGTCAACAAAACGTCGAGAGCAGGACAAAGAAAAAACATCATCGAAGGGTTTTTGTGAGCGGCGATCAATAGTCATTTTCAATATTGCTCATTAATGCTAAAACCTCACGTTTGATTAAACCGACTAATGGTTTACGGAAAAAGCATCATTTTTTCGAGCTGTTTTTTCATTCCCATTTAACAGTTGGTGCATTATGAAAAAACTACTTCGATCCGCCAACTTTGGAGGACGACTGTTAAACGTGTGGATGCCGATGAAAAAATGACTCGACCCAGAGAAGTATGACGCAGTTTGAGAATACACGCGGTTTCACCATTTTTAACAAATAAAATGTCGAGACAAAGAATCGACCGTTTCATTAGATTTTTAGGGTCGTCCCCGAAACTCTCCAATATTCTGTGCTGTTTCTCATTGAATGATTCGACGAAAAAGCACATGATCGATGACGTTATGAAAAGGAGACGTTATTGGACGGCAGCACGAGTGCGTTGGAATAACGTGTTTCTCGTTTGCATCGGTGATTTATATCGTTTTAATATCGCACTGTTTATCCTGCTAATCCGAATCACGGAGTTCTCCAAAGTCGACTCGTCACCTCGTGACCCAATAACACGGAGTTCTCCAAATTCTATAGACACCAATGTCAATGCTAGTAGTGAAATTGACGTTCTAGTCCTAAAATCGGTACGTTCATCGTGATAAACGAACCGATATCTACGAGCTCATCACGAACTAGTCCTGGCTAAGCCACTTTATCTCAACCCAATATAAAACCCGAGCGAATGAGTTGAATGAACTCAAATACGCTATAGAAAGTGTCCGTTCGATTGGATCATAATAAAATATCTAATTCGTCCTGATATCCACCGGGTTTCGCCGAGAGTCCATGCATAAAATAGATTATGGATACTCGGATGGTAGAGTTTGATGGCGTCTCCACGACGCCGCATCACTGTCTCCTTATATATTTTCCAAGATGGGTCAACGAGATACGCGGAATTATTCAAGAAACGAGAAGAGGTGAAAAAGGTGACTGCGAGAGGGACGGGGGTGAAAAAAGAACGAGAGAGGGAGAAGGAGTGAGCGAAGTGCGACCATCGGGGAATGCCTCTTCTGAGAGATAACGACCACTGCAGTGTTGTGCATACTCCTCAGCTATGTATATAGATTATTATGCTGAGAGTAGACGTCACAAACGTCATATACGTATGAATTAAAAGCATATAAAGGTGGGACTTGTGAATGCATAGAACGTCGCACGATAGATCAACTCTGGATGCAACGTTTCCCTTTACATCAGGGGCCATTTTTCAACGAGGAGTTTCACTAATTTGGGAATGCACGCCTCCTGAAGAATTCTCAAATTATCATGAATTTCAAATGTTTCCTGGCACAGTCATTTGGGTCGGCGAACAAAAGCGGTTGTTTTCAACGAGAGGGTCAATAATAACGTTTGTGTGTAAAGCACTCGAGTAACACGAAAATTCTCAAATTTTCGTACTCCTCAAATGGTTTCCGGCCCACTTGATTTGCCCGCTTGATTTTCACGATGATAAAAAGAGCAGCTCGGAGTTACACGGCCGCATTCGGTGCTGAACCGGTGGCCCGATTCCCTCGAATGACCCAAAATCCAGATATTCAGGGTAGGCATCTTCACAAAGCTTCTTTTTTTGGCACTAGATGCAACTTACTACGGAACAGTCTTTGTGGGAAGGTTTGTAGGTATGCTCACTGAAGATTGGACTCTGTTACAGGGATTTTCACGAGCGGTTGAAGCGCGATAGTTCAAAGCGAGAAGCCCCTCTCATCCGTGCAAAAACTGGTGGCCGGTTGCGTATTCGCGGGCATGCTTGGCCGATTCGTCTTTCCGGCTCTCCCTCCCTCTTGCTCATTTGTTTTCTTCCTTTCTTTCGCAATGTTTGCGAGCGCGAGATTCTCGCTCACGGTCGTTCAAGTATAGGAGAAAAGGCAAGACAAGTGTACAGAGGAGTACACCGGCTATGTATTTAACAGGAAATGAAGAAAGTGGTTCAAGATTCTCTTCGGATATGCTTCTCCATTTTATTTTCCACTCTGCCACCCTTTTTTACAGTCGTAACGTTCGCGCGGCTTTCTGGCGGGTAACCGTTAGGGCAAGGCCTTTCATCATCACCGAAGTTGAGCATACTTGTACGTTCATGAACGTTACGGATGCGGCGAGAGCTCAACAGATAATACATATGAGCAAACGTGCCGCGGAGTATATACATTTGCTTTGAGTCACACAGTACCATTCACCAGCTTCATGACTTTACGACACCCCACCTAACCTACGAAGCTTTCGTTCCCGTGTGACCTGAGCCAGTTTGGCTCTTCGTCTCTCGCTCTGTTTATCCGAGAAGAATCTTAACGTTCGGAGTGAAAGGGGTCAGTTGACCAGAAGGACGGTGGTTCGATACTCAAAGTGAGATCCGAGCAGGAATTGTGGATGAAAGAGCATCACCGAAACAGGGAGATTCTCGCGGGAATGGCCTGGCATATTGGTCGACTTGACGTTTAAATTTACAACTGCCAAATAAAAGAGTTTGCAAGGCTTGGTTTTTTACCACCTGCCAAGACGCTAATCGGAGTTGGAGAAGTGCTCAGGCGTCATGGGAAATTAAGGAAAAACATTTGTAAGACAATGAGAATCCTTTCACCGGGGGCGGTACTAAATGAACGAGACGAGCTACAGTCATTCAACAATCACTTGAGAGTTTATAATTCTTAATCAAGTATCTCTCAAATTTTTATACGAAGCGGCATCCCGCAATCACCATTCGGATAATCACGATGTGGGAAAAAGAAAGTCCTGAAATAAGTGAATGCTCGTTTTATATATAGAGGATAGGATAAGAGGAGACCGTTTAATTGTGCTGCTAAAGAAGGAATATCAAGACTCGACAGAGATCTCTGTTGCGACGCCGTACATGTATATTTTATACGGCGGCGCGTCCGGCATAATCGGTCGGTCTCTCGTATACCTCGCGGTCCAAAACGAAGAATCAAGGGAGTCTCACTGTCTTCGAGAGCCGGCATCACGCATTCACCAAGAGTCGGAAACACGAGGCTCGCCAAAGTTAACTTGATTTTTTCTCTGGCAATATCCACACACGTACACACACGCACACAAACATCCAAGCACACCCTGACAAATATTTGTATACATATACAGAAGGTGCTGCATGTATTTCGCTCTCGCGTGAGCCTTGGAAGCGAACGCTAACCCTGCTGCTGCGCGCGTCTCGGACTCGCCGAAGCCATTGTATCTCTCATTTCATTCTTTATATACCATTTTATTTTTTGTTTTCCTCTTTCTCTCTCTCTCTCTCTCTCTCTCTCTCTCTCTCTCTCTCTCTCTCTGCCGTCTCTCTAACGTTTCATTTTTTCATTTTTTTAGACCAGCCAAGAAGTTCCATTGCCGGTACTCACTCTCTATCTCTTTTCCACGGTCCATCCTATACGTTATGCAGGCGATTCATGGAGCTCGTTTCATTTTCTCTGACTCTCTCCTCCGCGGCAAAGGGTTTATACTCGCTCAGACCTGACCTCGTGTTTCTAGCCTCCTTTCTATATATATTTGTACATAGATATACATACAAATGTGTCTGTGGATATATCTTTTCCTCCACGGCTTTTTGCTCTCTATTACTCTCTACCCGATCTTTCCTTCGTTATTTTTTTCTCTTCTCGGCTCTCACACCGTCTGGTTTTCTGCATTCTTCTCTACCTGTTCTCTGTCACTGTCTCTTTGCGAATCTCTTCTCTTCAATTCGTTCGACTCTGTACTTATTTCCAACTCTTTATTTTAGCGCAGTTCCGACCGAATGGGTAAAAAATAAACAGATTGAAACGAACTCAATTAATTGAAATTCATACAAACTCGTGTTCGAAATTAAGGAGTTTCGGTACAGGCGATACAATGTTGCCATGCTAATCCATGCTAAAAAAATTAAAAAATTCAAAAAGTTCAGAATTTTATAAAATTTGGTGAACATATTCTTTAGTGCCAAAATTGACGACACAAATTTTTTAAGATTTTTCTTCTACACAGTTATCGAGTAATTGATCACTAAAGTTTACGTGTATAAGCATAGCGTTTCCATATATATATAGGTATACATTCCGGGCATGAGAAATCTGCTTTAATGCGTAATTACTCGATAACTAAGTAGAAGAAAATTTTGAAAAAATTTGAGTTTTCGCACTTGATGTTGAAGAACATTATCACCAAATTTCATCAATTTCTTAACATTTAGACTTTTGTACCGAAACTCCTTAATTGGAGATGATTAGAAAGCTTTTTTATTTCTGAATTTACGCAACGAATACATCGACTTCGAATTCTTTGGAGTTATTACGAATATATCTGGAAATTTGGAATAAATGATGTATTCGTGTGCTGGGAAGAAAACGTTGATTGTTGATTGTCGATTGTTGAGCAGTTCAAAAATCTCTGCAGTCTCTAATGTGCTGACTAGGACTATGAACTAGCATATCATTGTGTTTTTAATTTGTAGCGCTTCAATCACGACGGACTTGTGCTGAAATAACAGCCAGCAGTTTCGATACAGGAAAAAGCCATAAAATACGGAAGCGGCGGATCCTTTGATGGAAAAAAAGACAACTGTAGCCAATCATGTGAGGAACCTTGATCCCATCAGGAGGTTTAACTTCGCCTTCTTCTCACCTTAAAAGATCATACAAAATAGCGTCCGTCGACAAAAAAGCAAGGAAATAAATGCACGAAAAGCCGAATAAGATTCTCGGAGTTTTTCGTCCACAAAAGATAGGATGACACAACCGTGAAACGGCCGAGATGGAAAAACGCGTCGAAGAATACTGCCCGCATAGGTTGTTCCATTGTCCGCCCTTTGCCAGTTAAATGATGAACGTTCACCATGCAAAGAAATTCGTCCGAGCTATTGTCGAAGAAACTTTTCCGTCGTAAATCAGCGGAGGCTTTTTCGTAGCGTTTCGAACGCTTTTACGCGCGAGACTCACCTGGTCGCAATCAGGTAAATCTCCGAAGGGTAAAATAAATAAAAATGGGACTCCGAAGATGGTTCTTGGTCGTATTGATGTTTCTGCCGTCGGAATTCAGTCGGCTTTGTCAATTATTTTGCAATTCTATAACTTTACAACTGTCATTTTTTGGCGCAGGATGTCCATTTAAATTTATACATTTCACCACCGATCTGAGCAAAAAATTTCATTCTCAACTATCAATCGGAGCTCGTGTAAAAACATTTATTGTTTATCGAAAACGTGTACCTGCTTGCTGGGGATTGCGTGTCTCCTGAAATAATAAACGATCAAAAAATGATACATTGTATGGGAATAACAGTTGCAATATGTGCATTGTAGATGGAGATATATTTTGCGCTCGGTTCATTAACCGATTCAACGCCTCAGCGTGGAATTCCCTGGACGATGACGCAACACATAAAACTCGTGGTCTCCCGTACAGCCCAGAGACGAGTGCTGATTAACGCAATGTAATTTTCGGTCTGGTAATTACTCCAATTACCAGCTGACCTTAAGGTTAAACGGCTATACTTGACCATCATCCGGGCCTGTTGGCACGCCGAGTTCTCTCGGTCTTCGATGTTTTACTCTCTTTTAACAGACCACGTCACTAAATCTGATGGATTCGACTTCGAGAAATTGGAATAAGTAATATGACATTATGGAATTGTGGCTCTGTATACCCTTCGTCTACTTTGAAGTTTTAGCTTCAAGCCTAGAAACTTGTTTTTTATTTTTTCAAATTACATCGAAATAAAATTTTTTTTTGGAAAAGAATAAGCTTGTTGCCGAGTTATTTATAGTAAACAATCGCAGTCGTTCCAGATTCCGTCTTCGAGACTGCAGCGTCGTCGTTTTATAGGTCAATTACGTGGATAAAAGCTTCGGCGAAATACGAAAATATCTGCGACAGCCTGTTTCGCGGGTGTTTGGGTAATCCGATTATTTGTAAGGTGGATTAATCGAATGTAATCGCACGTATGTATATGTATGTATATGTAGATATGAAAGGAAGAAAGGGGTGAAGGACGGAAAGAGATTGAGGCGCTGGTAACGTCTCGACGAAGCCGTTGCAACGCCAGCAAAGTGTATTTAATTATTTAATTGGATTGACCGATATTCGTAGGGTGCTGCTAGCAAGGAAAGGATTCTCGCGTGATATCGCAGTAAAGCTAATGATAGAAATTGCTGGATTTTAAGTGTAGTACGATACGATGATGAATCCAGGTCGCGACGATGCTGCGGTTATTGCACAATTCTTTCGGAGGCTGAAAAGGATTAAAGCGCCATATTTCGTATGGCGAAATATACAAACTGAGTTTATTCCTGACCAAATCGGCTGTCGGTGCTGTCGATAACTAACGAAGAACTTTGACGATTTTTGAGCTTTCGTATTAATAAATTGGAATAATACCGGGGCGATGTGCGTGATAATACACGAAAGTTGGTGTGTACGTGGTAGACGAAAGACGAACGTGCATAAACCGAGGAACGCAAACACGAGATAGCAGGGAGACAATGGAGTTGAGAAATAAAGTCGACCCGAAGCGCCTCGTCTCTTTGCCCGACGCTGAAGTGACGTGTATCGAGAGTTATAAAACTTCAAAGTAAAACAAAACGAGAGAGGAAAAAAGAAAATGTAAACGCAGTTTTTAAATCGAGGTCGCTGCTGCTTGCGACGAAAGAAGTGGCGAGGCAAGCTCGACGAAAGCGAGCGAGTTCCGGTACGTATTAAAACGAGAGTGACAAAAGTTTCTTGTGTTCGCTCGTACACACACGTTGAACGAATGTCTCATGTTCGGTAATCGTGTTCTCGTGATCAACGATGCATACACTGCGTGAACGCAGCACATTAGTTTATTGCATTTTTCAACGTTTCCGAACTCTTGCCTTACCTACTCGCATTTTTATCCTCAAAAGGATATCGATTCGTGATTTTCATCTTTCCGAGGAACCCTTTCTACCGGTAAATCCGCATTCACCGATATACGAGACTGTTAAACTCTCGTGTGTGTCGGGCAAACTCGTTGCGCGTGTATCCATATTATGATATACGATACGATGACATCCGAATCCAGCGAGCAAAAACGAATGTTCCACCCTCTGTATCGGATTCGATTCGGTAAGAATATCGACGCAGATATTAGAGCCTCATACAACAGGGGAAAGAGCCGCCGGATGGCTGTGCGGATGAGGAGAGAAATACACGAGGGGTAGCGTAAGAAAACGGTCAATATACGTTATAAATGAACACATATAATAATGGCACGTGACCAAACAGGAGGTTTGCAACCAACTACCGTTACGAACGTTCCATCCGATCGATCGAGTTTTAATCGAACTGTTCACGCGACTCGCTGCTCACATGACAGGACAATCGTGTATTGGAAGGGACGTAATTATTGTTACGCGCAACACGAGGCCACGTGCATCTCACTCGGTGTAATGCAATGAAGTGTAAAACGTCACAAACAAGAACTTTTACAAACGAAAATAGCTTCGCTTTTGAATACGATTTGTACGTGAAACGTATGTACAGCTGTGAAGAGTCCTGTGGAATCACTGTTCGAATCGATAGTCAGGGTGCCATTGCGTTAATACCGATATTCGCGAATGTGAAAGTAGTATAGCTGTAGAAATCGACTTTCTTAGAGTGGGTTGAGTACGTGACGTGGCTTCGTAGATGTAGCATCAGCAGGCCGTGCGTCATTGGCATCGAACGACCTTAATACCTGCGACCTATTGATGTGACCTGCTGCAAGTATGTCTCGTCTATATCCCCTGCTTTTTTAGTTATCACTTACGATTATAGATTGATGAATACAGCGGAAAGTATGAAAATTATAGGACAACTGTATGGAATCGAGTGTTAAAGAATACGAATAAATGAATAAGTTTGCTACAGGAAATCGTATCGTACAGCCTGAGTCTGCATTTTTTATGATGAATCTTGGGAACTTTTGCTAGCGATGCTTTCCTTCCGCCCATCGGATTTGCGACTAGTAGCGAGCGGATATGAAGAAAGATTTTGCGGATTAAACATTTTCGGATCCGGATGAAAAGTGACCGGAGACGTTCCCACGTCAGGCCAGCATCATCGTTCACGACTCGCGGACTTGAGATAAGCCTGTCACCAGTTCCTTTTCCTTTTCCCACGGCTCTAGCCTTGGTGTGAAATAATACAGTGGCTAAAGCCCTCCGACAAGACCTCAGCAAAACACGCCAGAAAGAGATAAGTCACGAATTGCTCTCAGCCACTTTTGTAGAAAAATTTCCACGCCGCCCAGGACTCATCGGAGCTTAGATTGGATGGAGAGAATTGGAGTTTCACCGTTGGAAGTTGCACTTTTTCAAACTTCATTGTCAGGATTTAAAAAATGGCGATAAACCCGTCGAGATAAACACTGCGAAGGATTACGCAAAGCTTCAGGAATCACCGGGGGATTTCATATTTTCTTTCTAATCTTCCTTTTTTTGGCCTATATTAAACAGCCAACATTTTTTCGAGGACTTGGAACAGTTCTCAGCATTTTTCGCTGATGCTTCCTAGTGCATTGTGGTAGCAAGCTACACAGGCGGCTGCCACAACACTTCTATTCGAGAAATTCCATGTGCGACACACATTTGTATGCAGCACCCTCATCGCCATAGTTACGCGTATAGTGGTAGTGGGTTCGCATGACTCATTGACGACGACAGAGCTAGAGTTACCGGCATCTCGTCGTCATTGGCCCCCATGCTTGTTGGTCGTTTCCTCAACCCAAGAACTCTCAGTGCAGCATTTTCTGACCGACTCAGGCATACACACACAGCGTCGGAACGTTTAGGTTGTTCTATCTTCGTCTCTCGAACGGAGGTCTTATTCCCCTGGGTGATTGCTTAGTGGAACGAAGCATCGAGTTCCCTAGGGAACAGCTGCTTCTGCTTACGTTTTTCTTCGTGCCGCAAGCACATGGAAGCTGGGCCGGTGTGTGGGAACAGAACAGACACATACGAGCGCGAGGGCTTCAACTGGGTCATAAAAAATGGTGGAGTTGGAGAAAGCCCGGGTGATAACGAGCCGTTTGCCTGAACGAAGAAAGAAGCGGGCGAGAGTGGCACTTAATACATTAAGAAAATGTAGTAAACCAAGTAGTAGAAAAATACATATGTAGACAAGCGTCAGAACACGAGACAGCAGGACAGTGCAGCGACGCATCGGCTGATGATATAAAAATGAAATTGTGGGAGCAAAACTGGAGAACAAAAAGCATCGGAGAAAAAGTGTCATGTGCCACGATCCTGGCGATGATGTGGAACAGTAAAGTGTGGTAGCAGAAGGTCGCTGCTATAGCAGTTATCATATAGGTGGATGCAGGGTGCAGAAAATAGAGAGAGAAAGATGGTGCGATTTTGAGACCCCCCCTGGCATGTACATATACGTATATATAATGCGAGGAAACTTCACTAGCTCACGGTTCGTGAGCATCGATCGATCGCAACATTCGCTCGTCCTCCGAGGTCGTCTCTTTCTCTCTCTCTCTGTCGCATACTGCTATACCTCTAGACCACCCGGCCGGAACGCGCCTGCTTGCCGCAACCCGTCTGGCTGCGTGCAGCAGCAACACCAACCAACCCAACCCGAACATCTCGTCCCTCAAGTTCTCACCATCTTCATATCTATGCAGTAATAATACATACTTTCGTATATTCAAACACATTTTCAACATGGGTTTTCTCATACATGCGCAGCAGTCGTGCTCTCCCTTGACCGCTCTCAACCATTTTAAATTTTCGTGTAAACAACAATTGGAGCTTGGGAACAAACGAATTGTATAGATTTTCATGGTCTGGCATCGTTACGTTGATTGCATAACTTCTGATGCACGGATTCACTCGCCCTCTACGTTTCCTGGCTCTCTATTGATTGAAATCACCAAGCAAATGAAAAATCATAGGGAAATACGGGAGCAAAGGATGCTCCATAACTTATTGATGCCAACGTATCGGACCCAACGTATAGTCTGACTTTGAATGACGAAGGAAAGAAACGACGATCTGTTCTGGAGAGTTTAGGAGGGCCAAGAGTACGATCCACTGTGTGCGCGGTTGTGCTGGATGTTACGCGTATCGGAGATGCATCTATTTCTTCGCACTTGGTTACTGGTAAACTCGTGAAAAACTTCTCTCTGAATTTTAACAGTAGCCAACAGATTGTTCCGTATACTCGACAGTCGAGCTCGGCTCTTTGTTCGACTGGGTAAAACATAGCTTCGATCGCTGACAAAACTCGGAGCGTGCCTCTTCCTTCGCCAAATATCTTGGTGCACATAGTTTCACTTAACTGAAGCTTTTGCTCGTTGCAACTGTCCAGCTTCCAGTATACCAAGAAAATTTAGCTTACGTCAGCACACGGATTAGCAAATATTCGTGTTCCGCCGTTTCTTAGACATACCCCTCTTCTTAGTTGCTTAGCTGGTGCTTTCGCAGTAATCGAAACAATGGGAGGGATACAATGAGTACGGGATAGTGTTGGTTCAAGGTAATTGAAGTTTAATTACGGTTTGTTATACATTCGACAAGTTTCAATCTCTTGAGAAACGAAGTCTACTTGAATCCCCTAGATTATCAACAATGTTGGAAGAATATTCGTTTCTTCTCCGCTAGATCCATTTATCCACCACGATCTCATCCCTCCTGGTCTCTATTACTTTCCAGTTCCATCACGTTGAAAGGCCTTTTCTTGAGTAATCCGCGCTCACGGAAACGGGTGAATGCCGAGCTGACACAAGTAGAGAGACTTGTCGTGTTCCAGAATTTGTTTCGTCTTCTTCCACGCGATGATTCAAATTGCTACCTTTTCTTCCGTCCAGGTTTGTCGCTGGTTTAGGTCATCTTTGTTGTGCTTCTCTCTCATTCCCCGATTTTAGTACCTTTCTCTTCATCTCCGTGGTCATTGTCTGCGTACCAGAATCTTTATTGCTCTCTTCACAATGGAAAAGAGCTAAACTAAAATCTCCCCGCTGATGAGCGAGCACTTCATCGAAATCCCACAATCTCTTCAGTTCTTCAGAGCATCTTCCAAGATTTGCTCGATCGTTAACGTTACGTCGTTCATGTAACGATGAATACACTCGCCATTTAGTAGTGTTAGAATCTCTACAGCCGTCACCATCTTACCCTGACCCAACCCAGTAATAACGGAGGATACTGCACCAGCAGGTCCTAGAATAGAACCAACAGCCTGCGCAAATACTTATTCGGAACGGTCGAAATATCTTGACTCTGTTCCCATGCAAAATACGACCCTCGTTTTTTCTCGTTTTTATGTAAGCAGGGTAGGTCAAAATCTAACTTTGTCATTGGGTCGAGTAACATCGAGGTTGTGAACGATGAAATTTTGATAACTGAATTAAGTATTCATTCGATCACGATATATACGGACAATCTAATAACAGACAGCACTGAAAGTGGAACACGATTTGGCAATTTTATTTCCATCGCGTAATGTTTTTACTGAAAATTATCGGTGAATGTTTTTCAAAATTGATATTTTCATGTGCATTGTACAGTGAAGGTCTTGTTCGGCAAAAGACTTGTGCAGTATTGTTAAAACCTGCAACATCTTCACCGAAAAAACAACCTAAATCTGCTAGAAACACATAAAATGGGAACAATTTCCTTGCAGGATTTTCTTTGTGGATGATAGGAGAGACCGGGGCTGGTTGACCAACTTCTCAAACTATTGCTTGTAAACAAGGAACTAAAGATAATTTCAAAAGTAAATGGTTGTTTCGAATAGAAGTAACCTTCTTCTATCTCGGATGAAAATTACGACGCTGAAGTTTGCAACGTTGGAGTCCAACGAAATGAAGGAAAAAAAAACATTTGTAATTCACCAATTTTTTATTTCACGAAGTATTGGCGCAGCTCGAAAAACTACGAATTGCAAATTCGACAGGGAACGAAATTGAAGAATTACTGAAATTATTCGAGGCTTTTTCTTAGATCATTTCGTCGGACTCCAACGTTGCAAACTTCAGCATCATATGAAAATTTGAATTTTTAAATGTCAAACGAAATGAGTTATTGAATCGCTTCTTTGACGAATCGTTTTTGTGTCAATCGACTCCATGGTCGGGGCAAGTTGACACAAGCATTGGGGCAAGTTGACTACGGTACTATTTTTACCTGATAAAATCAACTTTGTATTAGTGAAATCAATAAAAATGGATAGTTATCAATATTAATTATTTGATGATTCGAACAATTAATACAAAATGTTGACATAAGTACATGTTAGGATAATTTTTGTCCATAAGTGTGAGAAAAGGGAATATATTTAATCCTCATCCTCGTCATCAAAAACAGAACTGCAGTTTATACACACATAGAATGTTATACTGCTTCCTCATCGAGGAAGCTTTGTGACGATGAAAATTTTTTTTTTCCAGTTTTCAATGTCAATGTGCTTAAAATGTTCCAAAACATCGAAAAATCATATCTAGAAAAAATGTCCGGATGTGTGCGTGCGTGCGTGCGTGTGTGTGTGTGTGTGTGTGCGCGCGCGTGTGTCATGGCACTGCAAAATTCAAACGCTTATAACTCGGAAACGGTTTGAGATACAGGGCTACCGTTTTGCACAGATGTTAATCTACACAAGCTCTTCATTCTCTGATAATTTTGTCAGAATTTGTAAAAAATTACGAATCTGACGACGTTTTGAAATTTTTATAAAAAGGGTGTCGACGCTCTAACTTTCGAAAATTTTAAAATTTATTAATAATTTTTTTTTTATAAATAGACTATCATAATAGGAAGGTTGGTATTGAATTTGGGGAATATCGGTTGAGCGGTTTAAATTTTATGACATTTTGAATTTTACGAAAATATGAGTTTTTCAAAGAATCGTCTCACCGCTTTCATTTTTGGAAATTTTGTAAGGTATTGTGTATAAAAGTCTGTACTTCCTCTATACTTTCCAGCAAAGTTGTCGGAATTATTTAATTTCAATGTAAATAGAAAAACGATGGAAATTGAAAGTTGCAAACTGTTTATTTTGATGGCTCGTCATTTAGTTTCTTTTATGAATTTAAACAAAGAGATAAATTAAAGTTCGTAAAAGAAGCTACAGAAAACAGATTATTTCCTTGTATAAAAACAATGCTGCAAATTAAAATTTGCAAATTGCTTCCTCAAGATGGTCAAGATGCACGATGCTCGAAGCTTCCTCTATGAGGAAGCCAAAATGAAAAATATAGCACCTCATAGAGTAAGCTTTGAGCATCGTGCATATCTTGATCATCCTCAGGAAGCAATTTGCAAATTTTTTTTTACTGGCACACCTTTAGTGGGCTTATTCAGAGCACTCATACGTACGTGAACTAATGTGTCAACCAACCCCGTATCAATGTTGGCCTACTTGACCCGCACTGTTCTTTTTAGCAACAAAACGTTTTACCAGCAAATTATAGCGATCATTGAGAAAAAATACTATGCGCAATTATAGTTCAATATATGAACTTTGATGTAGAGGATTATTGTAAAATTTGGAAAAAAATTGAGGCAGCGCAGGAGATATAAATATTATTGACGTAAAAATTTGGTTTGGTACCTGGATTTATGAAAAATCTTCACTGTTCCTAAACGACGTGTCGGTCCGACGCGTTGAGACACATGAATGAGAAAGAGGTTATAATGAACATTTATATCAACCGGGCGTATTCCGTAATTTAGATGTTATTGTTTATTAGTCAACTAGCCCCGTTGGCCAACTAATCCCGGTCTTCCCTACATAGGTGGAAGAAGTCGACTGCTTCTATTCAAAAGTACATAGTTTCGCATTTGAATAGCTGCCATTTTTTGGACAGTGACTTTTTTTCCAATCTTCCTTGACGAAGTTACTCTTTTGTTTGGGTACTTTAGCAAGTATTCTCCAATATCTTTCTCAGGTGAAAAATATTCGGGGTACAATTGTTACCGTAAAGGTAGTACTTTTGCGTAATGATTTCCACGGAATCGAACACCTGTATACGGAGCGTTGTTCAATTTTTATGTAACGAAATTCAATAGGATAATCTTGGAATTATTGACATTGCAATCCGTTCGTTTGCTTTTTAACAAAACTTTTTTTTTCAACGACGAACAACTGTCCATATTTCAGTTTACTTTAGTTCCATAATTGGAATGATTTCGTTGCCAAGCGGAGTACATCATAATTCGGAACATATAGGTACATTTTTTCTTTCAAGGAAAAAAGATCTTTCGTTATCATCGGATAGTGACGTTCACCGTCAACATTTGAACTCAAAAACGAATAGTTCCAGGTGAGAATGGAGATTTATGAAAAACGATAAAGGACGCGAAAGTGTCGACGGAGCAGTCGGTAACGTAGCGACGACCATAACTTCCGATTTGAACAACGGAATCCATGGACGTTTCTTGCTAGCCAGGCTTCGCTTTCTCTCTTTCTCTTCCGTTCATTCCTCTTTTCAGTTGAAGACGTCGATTTTGCAACGCGTGCGTAGTTGACGATGGCTAACGATGTAAACGAACGAGCGTTGTAGGGACTCATCGGCGATAGGAAGCTACGAGGTTAACACACATGGTATATTGTACGAGCAAGAGTCTGGACCAGTGGCGAACGGGCTTCGAACCGCATAGCGAATGGAACCTGGCTAGACTTTAGGCACGAGTAGCCGGTTTCTTGTGTCCGTGCCATACCGCCCGCTGAGACAGGTTTCTATGGGAGTCTGTTGCGCTTTGGCTGCACCCAGGTAACGGGAAACTGCCAGACATTATGAGGAAAAGGGGAGGGAGAACGATGTAGATAAAGATACGGAGGGTGACCTGATGGTGGACGTGGGGATCGGAGTTTGAACTTTGGTTTGTAACTACCAGAAACCGCCAGCCACTGGTGTGTGGGTGTGGGTTGAAGGTTTACGTTGTTGGCCTATAGACTCAACTATGCTCACAATGCATGGAAAGAGCCTTAGATCCTACTATTTTTATCATCAAACAAACTTTGTACCTTCGAGCCAAAGAATCATTGAACGCGAATATATAATGAACGATTTCGAATAGCCGATACTTTCAAAAGCTGGTAAATAGTGTTCACTTGAGTAAAATGCCACTTTTTCTAAGCAGAACTCCCAGACTGTCGGAATTGGACGTCCTTTCGAAACTTGCATATGAGCATGGTCGTAAACGAACGTAGAAGAATCTATTCGGTATATGTGGTAAGGAAAAGAACGCTAGCGCTGATACACGTGCATCCCATTGAGTTTCAAAGAATGGGCCCCAGTCCAAGGGCGAACTTGAGTCCGTTGGAGCGGGCAGAGATTCTGAGAAAACGCCCCGGGAGAATAATCTTTCCTTCGTCGCGTTCATTTTAAAAAGTTCTCGATTCACATGAGCGCTATATATCAGCAGGAAAAACTTGAAAGTTTTATTTTTTCGATGTCGGTCGATACTCGAGAGATTCTAACATTCGAACAGAGGCCTTCGAATATTAATAGTGATAGTCAAAGAATTAATGGTGTTACCTGAAAGCCTCCTCTCTTTTATTTTAGCGGACTCTTCATACCTCGCAAAGATCCGATCGAAGTGCCGGGCCACCCTGTAGATTCACGAAGAATTAAGATAACTCGCCAGCCTGAGATAGAATGAGAAGGTAACGGTCGTGCGAGCGTTTTCGTCCGATCCCATTTCGGAAGGTCGTAAAGTATGCGAAACGGCGCCGTTTACCTGTCTGGCTGAATTAGACGAGTGTATACGATCACATAGTCACTGTAGTCTTCCCCTTTCTACATTTCGTTATCCCTTTAGTGAATCACATAAGTCCATAATAATTTTGCGGAAGAGCCCGTTTGAGCTAACGTCGGAATAAAGTTTTGAAAGTGTCGTTATGTTTTTTTACAAATACGATGAAGGATCGTGATTGCAGTAACAGCTATCGCGGTCGTCGAGCCGCTTCTTATCACGTTATATGGATATCGTACGATTATCCAAGTATCATTAGCCTTAATTTGCATATTTTTTTCGAATATCTTGAGCAACCCCAAATATCCGACCTTACGGCGAACGTTTTTTCTTATTTCTCAGCTGATGAAATCTTGGATTGCATATATAAAAAGAGTCGACGCGAAGCTCTGAATGCGCTGAGAAGAGTGTCGTAGAAAACCACTCAAATCCGAAAAACTTGGCAGCCCGACGGCGTTGCTGAGTGTCTTTTTTCTTGATTGAATCGAGAAAAAATAGCGCAGCACAGATTACAAGGAGAGAAGAAATGTGGAAGATATGCTTCACCGCCAATCTGACAAAGGTCGTCGTTTGAAATATATATTTATACATATATACAAATATCTAAATATACGTATATACATATGTACTTGGAGGGGGACGGACATATAATAGCTATACGTACGGTATAATATATTCAGATGCGGGGGCTCTCTACAAGATGTCGCAATCGGTAGCCTCGACCCACGAGGCCTCCGCTGCTCTCCGCAGTCACGTGTCCTACAAGAGCACAACGACGAGACTAATCGATGAAGAATATAGAGCAGCATCAGTAAGCAGGGAGCTTGCGAGCGTTTTTCATCAGATACTCGAGAGAAAAGGGAACAAAGGACTCAACATTTTGGAGGGATATTTGATGGAGGTTTTGTTAGCGATTGTGAATCTAAAATACTGGGAAGTTCTCTGAAATAACATGATCTTTGCGGGGCACATGACTCATCTACGATTACATAAACGAGCGAAGGTTCATCCGAAGAACCAATCAATAATCGTGGCTCTTCGCATCTGCTTTCGTCCATTGCCTCTTCTTCCACGTCTTGCTAAATAGTCAATCTATTGAGTCTGGAAAATAGTTTTTTTCCATCTCGTATACCGTACGTCGCGATAGATGCTGCGTTTACCGGATTGCAAGCACGTCTGGCGGGGCGTGACGAGTTTTTCAAAGTAAGGTGCGAACAAGAGTGTATTATCAATTTCACCATGCTCGAGGGAATCAAAACTCTTCTGTATACGTGTGTGCCTCAATACAGACCCCGCTGCGTACTTCCATAATCCGTTCAGCTACTGGACAACCACTCTTGCCCATAATTTTTTTTCCATCTATATCAAGCGACATCCTGCCGAGCTGCGAGGATGAAAGTACGTGTTCATCAGCATACAGTCTGTGCCAGTGAGCTGTGAGCGTGTTGGTAAGAGTATTCATTTCCCTCAGGTACGTCTTGCGGATACGACGAAGCAGGAAGTTTGTCGCTGGCGTTCTTACGCGAGGAAACTTGCTATCGAATATACATGTACGGGCATCTAATACAGTTGCCTATATACGTCTCTATCACAGCTATGTATACAGCGAAATGTAAAGATAAATTGACGTGACGAAGTTTGGCAAACGTTCGGCGAGCGTAGTCGCATCAGCGGTATTACGAGAAACGCCTGATGGCTCTTATCGCCGACGGTATCCTAGCGCATCTCCCTCGTAGACCGGAGCATGTGAAGTTTCTGCTCTCTCCCCTCCTACCTTATTTTCTCAACTCCCTCTATATCGGGAATTCACTTCCGACTACGCGATTAGCCACAGTTATCTCTTGGATTCGAGTTACTGCAATGAGCCCACCTTCGTTCGCTGGCTTGCGAACGAAAAAGATGACATTGGATGTTCTGGACAAAATGCCTCACTTTTTTTCGTTCTGACTATTATCGTGATAAACTAAGACAACGACGAATCATGAATAATCATGATCCATACAACAGATTACGAGATCGAGCATTGAACTTTAGTCCTGACGGAATAAGATATCTTTCGGAAAGATAGAACAACGCAAACGTCTGCACAATCTAAGTTTATTTACTGAAAAGAGCACCAACGGTGCTGGTGGAAACGTTCTGGTTGGTAAACGAACGTTTCGTCGATCTTTTTTTAGATTAAATGTGTTTGGGCCAAGAGCATAACCTCTCCGGGGTTTACCGAAGGCGCAGACACCTCGTCAGACACAAGAAGTGCAGATGGGTTGCAGTACCAATCGATTTTCTTATTTTTATACCGATGTATATAGAATAGATGTAGCCCGCGCACGGGGCTCTGTTACGCTTATAATTAAGCTGTCGTGGTCATTGAGCTTCGTTACCATAATATACTGGTGCACCGCTGCATTCAGTTTTCGAGATCCTCGCAAACAAATATATCCGCGTATATTATGTTGCTATTTACCTTATAAATGCTGATGTATCGTGGAGAATATCGTTACTGGACTCTCATATCACTTCGGACGAGAGGAAAGGTAGGAGGATGCGGCAAAATGAATTATTAATACATTATACTTAATTAATCTTATAAATTCATTGATTTCGTCGAGACCTTCCTGTCTGATTAATTTATATCATCGAGCCACAAGTCTACTGATAAATTACCCGACGATTTTTTCCATTTAATTTTAGTACGTTAAATGAACTCTTCGGCGTACCAGCTAAAACATTTATATATTAGTTGGTATTGCATGCTCGTCGTTCAAATGCAACAGAATTGTTATTATTTATAACGGATATTTTTAACAAACAGGTCAGGATCCAAGGTCTGCGAGTTTTTCGGAACCCAAAATCAAGCATCAGGTGTTGCATTCCCAGAAAAAGAAATTTTGTTGGATCGAAATTATGCAAATTTCAGTGCCATAAATTAGAGTCTGACAATTTCAAGGGTTTCTAATTTGTCTTATTGCCCATAGGCCTTGGCGTGCGAAGTCGCTTAACATTGAATAACTCGAAGCGCAGCCATGAATCGTGTTCGTTCATGAGGGAGACGAGGATGAGAGATACCGAGGGAAAAAGTTGCGATAAAGCCCGCGCGCAAAGACGTCGACGTGGGAGTCTGTCGTGTCACGTTAGTGGAGAATGAAGATAGAGAAAGAGGGAAAGAATTTCTTGGATGCGGTAGATGAAGTTTCCCCGAGATGCTGGGAGGTCTCATCGACCGCATGTGTTCATTGAGTATGCTAGAAAATATCATCGTGAAGAAGAATGTTTACAATTACTTGAGCATGTGCATTTTCAACGAGATGGATGAACCGTTTGTGATGCATTAAAAACGAACGCACCAACTTCCAGTGCTCATCTGACTTACATATCGCGGAAGTGTTTTCAATACGAATTTTCCTCTCACGTTCACGAGACATTTAAACGTTGCCAGGAACCTTTTTTTGATCGATCAGTTGAAAACCTGCATTTTAACCTTTATACTGGCATGCGACGATGAACACGTGAATATCCTTCGCAATTATGCCGAGACCAATTGTCGTTTTAATTCGCATTATAAAATGCCGCATATATCAAGGCAAAATGTATTTTGTATGGGATCGTAAACAGCGATTATTACAGTGGGTGACCGAGAGGCCAATTAAGAATTAAATAAATGCAGCGCAATCTCCATCAATTCGTTGGGCCAGCTGAAAAAAATAATGTGTGGATAACTATCCAGATGCACGTAATGGCAAACTTTCGTTCCAAGGGAAACGTGGGGCGTGAGGCTATTGCGACGAAAGATTGGTTATCTTGGTACCGAGACACAGCATATAGAACGAGCACGATGTATTGTAATGCCGCACTATGCAAAGACTAGGATGCTATTTCGGTGATTATGCACTCTGCTATCGGTGAGATGCGAACTTTATCCCAAGGGAAAAAGGAGCAATCGCGGTAGGTGACTAAACGAATGCGGCAAGGCAACGTCATATCCTGGAATCCATCTCGACGTAACGTAATAGCAAATACAGCAATTGTCATTCGTTCATTTTGTAGTGTGCAATTTTTATCATTTTCAGTCGAATTTGTCCAAAAAAAAAGAAGACAAAAAAAATAACATTGAAATTCACAACGTTGGAACAAAATCATAATTGCGTTTGAAAACTTCGTGAGCTCACGCTGCTCACGAATTCTCATGAAAGCTTCGAGCTTCGTAGAAATGGAGACACGTGATTGAGTCCTTGGGATGCAAACATCAACATATTTTTTTCCTCTTAATATGTTCAATCGGTCGTTTCAATAATAAGTAGACACTGTAATTTTATACTTTGTACAAGTACATGGCATAGAATATAATTATGCATAAATGCATTTTGCCATTTTCGTATGACATAGACGACGCGAGAACCGAAGGACAATAAGTTCGTGGTGTCGCTACGCATTCGGACCACAAAATTGAGAGCAGTGAATGCCGTTATCGTAGTAACTGTACGAGCGTGCATATGCCCTTGCGATTCTCGGTGCAAACGTAATGTGCTGGTGCTGTGACTGAGGCTATTACGTAGACGCGCGTATTTAAAACGTTCTGGCTAGCTTCTGACGAGAGATCGTTTTCGGTCGCGGCTGGGAGAAACGCATCTGCGCGGCCTTCGCATTAGTTAGTATACTAGAAGTGTGAGTGCGATTGCTTTACGAAGCTTTGTTCGCGGTCTTTCCGAAATCAGCGCTCTTTCCAATAAACAAGTCGTGAAATTTCGAGGAGCGTTTACGTTATGCATTATTTCATGAACATAGCGAATCAGAGATCCGGTAAAGGACGCTTCACACCGTGCGAGAGCCAATCGGTGTTACTAATTATTCAATAATCGCATGAATCATTCCTACTCATTAACCAAAACAACCGAGGCCTTGTTTCTTTGGCACTCTTCACTGCGTATCTTTATTATCGATCGACAGAAAGCAATAAATATCTGAGCAAGATTGAGATTAATCCGGTAATTAAATTGATTATTATTGGTACGAATTGATCCAATGTGTACGGAAACACGATACTACACTTTTTCCATCTTCTCGTTAGCTGCGGTGTAACATAGTGTTACTACTTGCAAAGATGCTCAATTGCGCAATTCAGCCTTCATAGAGAATCATGAACAGGCACGTCCAGGAAACCTTCCGAACACGGCAGTTTATACATGTATACGTATGGAATGTACGAGACGATGGTTTTCGATGTTGGCATCCTTTTTTCTCGTTCTATTCAATATACGCATCTGCGATAGGCAGCAAGTACGGAAATCAATACGGGATTGAGGCGAGGTATCGTGTTCGATTGTCCTCGACGAGACGACTCCAAATTTAATATGATGAATATAACGCGATGTGCCAGCACCGATGAAAAATCGTTCAACGCTCGTTCGAGGGCTCCCATTCGATCGAACTGTGTCAATTATTCCCAGTTTTGAGTTTTGTTTATGCGTCGACGTGAAACTGCTCCAAACGAGCCATAAACACTTTTACGTCATTTTTACATCTGCTCAACACGAAACTTGATACTCTTCGGGCTGAAAACAACCGACCAAATACAGCATTGAAGGGAATCAATTTGTTTCGATTCTCGCGAAGTTAACAGGCAATTTCTGATAACTTTGCACGTTTGTCTCCCAAAAATTGTACCGAGTGAGTAAAATCCGATATTGCTTCGTCCGACGACGCTGAAGTTTCCAACGTTGGAGTCCAACGAAATGAACGAAAAAAAACGTTTGTAATTCACCAATTTTTTATTTCACGAATCGTTGGTGCAGCTTGAAAAACTACGAATCGCAAATTTGGCAGGGAACAAAATAGGAGAATTACTGGAATTATTGGAGAGTTTTTTTCGATCATTTCGTTGGACTCCAACGTTGGAAACTTCAGCGTCATCTTCGTCCGTTTACATCGTGCAAATTACATCCACATATGAAACAAAACAGGGCTGACGTCAGGTCCTGTTATCTGCTGCCCACAATATGTCAATATGTCAGAAATCATTTATCACAACGCAAGTTATTTAAATCCGATATTAAGCTCTTGATACACAATAGAATGTGAGTTCAGCCAGTAAACGTGTGTTGTAGAACCACCGTTTTGTGTGTTTTGTCGCATACGATAGCTAAAAATTTTTCTTTGAACGGTCCACTCACAATTTTCGAGTGGTATTGAACGAGAGTAAATCGAGGAAATAATCAGTCAACGCGTCATGAAGCAACGGCATTCCTTCAAATAAATCGTATTGTAATTATTCGACAAATGATCGCTCACAATCCTGATTTAGAGATATCGCCAAGAAATCATTATAAAAAGTTAATTTGAGGTGAAAAAACCATTTGCCCTGTGCTTTGGAACGTGGGAAAGAATGCGTAGAATAAATTTTTCGCTAATAAAGAATAATTGAGTAATGCTCGATCAGGAACCTCCACCACGGATTATAAACTTTACGAAAACTATTTGCGATCTATTTTTTTTTTTTTTAACCTGTTAAGCTTCTGAACTCGATCACGAATCTCTATTTCACTAGCGAAATGAATGAATAATCAATCAACAATGTTGAAAACTTTCGTGTTCATTTGATTTTATCAATTTCGGAGCAGTTTCGAAAAGATAAAAATTTTATCTGTACATTATACGTTCTGTAAATCAACGTTTATAAAACAAAAGTAATGATAAATTTCAAGTACTGCTCTTATTTCGAATATACCGTGGGGCGAAGAGGAGGAAATTCCTTTTCCATTTCGTTTTAATTACTGGAAGTCACGAAGGTGAGACGTCCCTTTGATGCATTGTTTTTCTCATAACGCTCGCCTCTGTTTTCTAACATACGATATACGAATTATATACGTTTGCGCGCACGCGCAAGTGTGCTACGCTATTACTGCAGCTGACGTTGGACTTCGCTGCACCGTAACAAAATCGAGAGACAAGCCAGGAAATTGCGATCCTAGGGCTCTCTGTACACTCCCTCTGGGGTATACTACAAGCGCTTCTCAGCTGCATAAGCCAAAGAAAAGGAAGTTTCTACATCAGAGAATAACTGCTTCAGAAGTAGAGATGTACCTATAGAAATAGTAAGTGCTGGCTTTCCTCATATTGTGAATACGTTTTGTATGCTCCATGCCATAAGGTATCGTGAATATAAATGGAACAGCTTTTACGACATGCTGAAACCACATTGGACGAATAATGACAGAAATGAAAATTCAACCGCCAGGAACCAAATTTTACTCACAACATCATATTTAACCGAATTCTCACCATTGAAGATGTATAGTTAAGTTTTTTGGGATTAGCAACGTGAGTTTATCGCATCCTGATGCGATGTATCTTGCCAGATACGCGCGAAATACTTGAATTCTCAGGTGATAATTAGGAAAGCCGTAAATAAAACTGATAAGACCATGAATGAATGGAACATTATGCGACAATTTGCATGTTGTACCGGTGTCTAGAAACCGAAATCAACTTTGTATGGAAAAAGGATTTACTTCATTGTGTAAGTGATATAGTTCCGAAACATAAATGTGGAAAAAAAGATTGCATTTGAAGGCAGCTTACATTTCAATCATGAAGGTATGAAGGGGTCAACGAAGGACGAAAGTGGAAGGTCCGTATAGCAGACATTATACCCGCCAGTACGAATGCTTTTTAGCTCTACGTTTTTAATGTGTATATGAATAAAAATATACATACAGAACATGTGTAACGGAATGTCGCCGTGTCTTCTGCTCTGGGGCATAAATATGTCTGCAGAAGCAGTAACTTGCGCATATGGATCGTTACGTGCAGTTGTTACCAGCTTTCCAAAATATCTGCATTCGGTTATATTTTGATACTTTTCGCAAGTGTACGCTCTGTTAATGCGCTAATGTTGAGTTGAACTCATTGCAGAGTTAGGGGTAACAATGAATTTCCTTTTAGCATGGCAGCTTAAAGATAATTCCGTAATTACATAGGAAACTTGAATAATTGAGGATTAATGCCATTCGGACATGTTTCGCGGCCTTCCTTACTTCCATCATTATATTTTCATGCACGTCGTTTTCGACGTTCGCATGAAAAATTGATAGATTACTTTGAAAAATGGTTACTCGAGGATATTTTTAAGTCAACAAATAATCCAAAACTATGCTGCTGTCGTGTTGAACATTTTTCAGTTATTTCACAATGTGGTAGTCGCTTCTTGTTGAAAATTAAAAGCTCCTCAAATAGAATTTTTATTTTCACTTGTAGATGACGTAAATGATGTTCGAAAAAGAAAAAAATCGTAAATACATAATTTTTCGAATAAATGAATGATAATTATGAGTTTTGTTGTACCTGAGTAGAATGCAGAGTGGAAACACTGCCAGAGTAACGGTACGTTTCGTTATCGAAACTTGCCTCATGAAATTACAGAGTTGGAAGTAGCGTAGCATCGTTCACGCTTCTGTGTATATGAATTATACATACACATAGTAATTATACGTAAGCGCTGGATATGCTTTTACGTCCAGCAACTATTTTCGGGGCCCATGTCGCGGCTTTTGGATATTAATGGCTTCATACACAAGCTACGAAATACAACAGATGCGGCGCGGGGCGAGCCGCAACGCCAACGGCACCGCCAACCCGGAGACTCTTACTACTAATCTAGCATACACAGAATGGCTTTTGGGTCCCACGAGAAATTTTCTGGACACCAAGTCATTGGAGCTACGTGTGTACGCTCCAACAAACTCACCAAGTATAACAAGCGTATACACACTCATCTTTTTCTTGCACGACTCTACATGGAGGGCGTTCTGAGCCGCCTGGAATCAACTGTACCGTTGATTCGTTTTACAGAGTTCATCTAGATTCGTTACGAAAACATAACTGATAGAAAAAACAAAAAACTCCCGACTGAGACATGTTGAAAAAGCATATTAAAAAGATATAAAATAATTCAATTGATACGAGCAACTCACTCAAAAAAAATATCTAAAAAATCGACTTGAAAAAAAATTAATTAATAAAAAGATTGTACAGGCTACATGAAATTCATAAGTATTACAATAATCACCATAGAATTGAACATTCGTTGGGAGATGTCTCTCAATAAAGGAGACATAATTCTGAAAAAACGACATAATCTGTAATTAAGGTTGACCTATCGCAACAGCTAGTCAAGAGACACCTTATTATTTTGAAAACTTTAAATTAACTATAGATGATGGATTTAAATATTATTCTATTAGATTACGAAAGTCCATGATTTTTCAGGTGTGTGTCGTTATAATTTATGGAACATCATTTATTATGAAATTTTTCAATGTCATTCTTATTTGACTCACATCGTCCAATCAACCATACTCCTAATACATATGGCAACGCTGTCTCCTTATTTGCTTATCATTTACTATCCCTTTGTGCGAGGGGGTTATATTTGACCATGGATCGACACAATGTTCGGCTTGACCAGAAACATTGTCTTCAAACAAATTTATTTTTCCTAGCATTCTGTTTCTCGGATAAGAACCCTCAATTCGACTATTCAATTCGCAGTTTGACACTTCACATATTCAAATCCGTTCCGTGTTATTCGAGGTTATGCAACGACGCCACCTTTACGCAGCCAGAGCGGTAGTAGCAGAAGATGACGACACACCACGTAATTTCTCGACTAAATCGAATATTTTTATTTTATTTGTTCGGCAAACTTCGTTTTTTTTTTATTCAAAAATGATCCTTATCATTTTTTTAACATTTGAAAATTCTTTTTTAAAACATATCTAATGGGGAAAATTAGTTACTCATGGCTCAAGTCTCTGTTGGAGCGCGGTCTTCATAAGCTGTGTGTTAAATTTCGAAATTTAATCGATTATTTATTGTTATAACTAGTCGATGATGCGTTCAAAAATTTTGCAGGCATTTTCCTGTGCACGTTAACTATGAAATAAAAAAATATCACGTTTGTATCTAATAATGAAGTTTGCGATAGGTCAACCTTAAATAAAATTAAAAAAAATAGCCTCCAATAAAAAATGTATTTGGAGTTACGAGCAAGCAGCAACTGCGTGAAGTACGTTACTAAACGTAATATGGCGGTATCGCCTGCTGTTCTATTGGTTGAATCAATGCAATTCAACTTTTTTTTTGTTATGCTAATTATTTTATAAACATAAATACGATCATATTCAATCGTTGCTAAGAACCATGTCTACTCTAGTATAATATTTATTTCAAATATGGTCATATTATTTTCCGCATTTGACTCTCGGCTTTTGCCTGAGCGGGCAGTCGGGAGTTAAAAACTTGACAAATCATTATTGTTCAACAAAAAATATACATTTCTAAACCCTTTACCGGTTACGAAGAAAAAATATAGTGACGAGGTTCTAGATATTTCTTCAACATCGACAGAAAAAGTGTGTGTACAAAATTCCCTATGAGAGGTCCCTTCCGTAGTAAAAAAAATGTAGTGTTTTTTCCGTGGAATTTCATCACGCACCTTCCTGCAGCTTCCTTCTGCTGATCATAATGCTTATACATTGTGATTTTTACTTTCGTTTTGACGGAGTTGAAACAGCGGAAGTATTTGGAAAACGATTTCAACTGAATTTGAGATGGACTGGTTTAGGTTGTTCCTTGCTATTCTTTCTAAAGCTTTCATAATTCGGAGTTGAAATGAGGGTATCTTCCAAGTTCAACTTGTACCTTATTTAGTCAGATTAGGTCAGGAAGAATACTGAAGCATTTATTTGCTTACATCAGCTTTCAACCGCTGGCGTGCCCTTCTTCGCTCTCCAAGTTGTATAGCCTTGTTGAAGCGAACGGAACCTATGACGCGCATGATATTTAGGATCAGAAAAAATTTGCAAGCCGATGTAACCGGAGATCCGGATGTTCGCGATATCCGAGCGTAAAACTTATAAGAATTTTCTTGTCAGACGAGATTCTTTGGAACAAAATCTTCCCGCAGCTCTACATACATGCGTGCAATGCGTATAAATTTACGGGTGTCTCTTCGCTTCTTCCTCGTGAGAACTTTTACCACGCGTTAACCACGATTTTCCAAGATTACATCTCGAATTTCATGCGTACATTAATGTCGAATTTTAAGTATCAAAAGAACATTCCGCACTGTGGATGCTTTCTTAACCATTCACTCCGAGTCTCAATGAAAGAACACGATCGCACTATTATTTTTAATGTGATTTTTCTTTCAACAGTTAATTATTGACAAAAGCTAGTAAATACTTCGAAGCACCCTACCAAATATGACTTTTCTTGAAATTCATTGAAATCGTAATCGAAAAACTTTGCATTTAACGTAGTTCGATAGCTAAGTACCGCATAAAAAATAGGGTGCAGCCCCCTTTCTGTGTGAACATTATTCGTTGTGAAATATGTCCCAAAAATCCTTCAAATTATCGTTAATTATTAGTAAAAAAAATATATGCTTACGATATTTTACAAAAATTTCATAATTGCTCGTGATTTTGGAATTTTTACATTTTTTCTTTTGCGTACGCCCCTGCTAGAATACATCTTCATGCCGTATGCACATATACGAGCATACAAATGAACGCTTAGAAGCGCGTCAATCGTGACAACATTGTACACAGGCAACTGATTGAAACGAGCGTAGCGTCCTAAAAACTATAGTGATAATCATTGCCCGTCTCACTCGACAGCGTTGCCCTGTCGCGAACCTTGAAATTTTCCCACTCAAATTCTCATACGATTTTTATTACAATAATTTTTTTCTCAAAAACTAGATGGTAGATCATGTTTTTTTTTTTTAATTTTTTCTACAGAAAGATACTCTAACACTGTGTTTTTTTAAATCAAAATCGTCAGAACCGTTCTCGAGTTATTTCGGTTCACATTTTTTGTTTGACGATTACTATGTGTTCAGATGGGGAAACCACAAAACTTTAACTTGCAATATCTGAAAAACTAAACGATAGAACTACTTTTTTTTTTTTTTCAATCGATTCGTTAAATTTTTCTGCGCGACATATATTTTTTTCAAAATTTTCGTCAGAAATCGGGTTTTGGTATTGAACAACCTTAATTAAATGTTGCATTCAGTTGTTTTTAAAATCTCTCAAACTTCGCTCTTTTCTGACAACATGTTTCAAATGTCAGGAGGGGTAACGAACGGGATATCAAATACATGGTCCGATTGTCGTGAATCGAGTCTTTACACGAATTCGTACACGAAACGTTGTAAAAAAGAGAGCTGTACGACGAATACGTGGATGCGGAGCGGAGGTTAAGCGCGGATACGTTTACGAAGGGACAATAATCTTGGCCTCTGTTTTTTGTGCCCTTCGTTCCAAAACGTATAGTGGATTCTTTCATTTATCCAACAAATAGATTGGAGCATATGTAGAGAAAACTTTTGATGCATCAACGTACGAGCGTTTCGCTTTGGCAATATTGAAGCATGGGTTGCAGGCATGTGCATATACAGAACGAAAGATGCGTGCGAGATAGAATGGAGAGAAAAACATGTCGCGCCCGGCTTTCGAACGAGTGAATGCAGGCGGCGCATAGGCCAGGCTCGTTCACGGTGTATGTAACAAGATTCCTCCGGATATGCACCAGGTCGCTCCGTTTCTACAGAGCTCTTCGTTCCGCTTGCCTCTGAATATATGTGCTCGCATACAAGGTGGCTCAGAAGTCATTCCAAAATGTCGCAATCCTTCGTTCTCAAGTTCGAATCACAGGAACCCAATATGTTTTTTTTTAATCAGTTCTGCGGGCATACACGCTTTAATTGTGAAATTCAGCCTTCGACGATGAATCCTTTTTGTGAAAACTTAGCTATAAAACTATTGGTCAAACGGAATGTCGTGATAATGAGAAACAATTTAAAGAGCTTCCGCGATGTTTTTTCAGCTATGCAAGCTTTAATATCCTTCCGGCCTGCGCAGGATGCTACCGAATTGAAAACGAGTACTTATTTATTAGGAATAGATACTGATACAAATCCATAAGCCATAATAGATGAAATTATCGTTTACACAAAAGTAGTGTCTAAACGTAAGATTCCAAAGGCAAATCTTTCATTTTTTCTGAAAACTGTAATAATAGTCAAGTCCTGAAGGTGAATTGGAAAATTTTCTTAGCTTGCGGTTGTGATCCTTACTTCCGAGCTAATTACGATTCAACGATTCATTATCAATAGCGATTCGTGTGGGTCGATGTGGGGCTTCAGCGATCTCCCGAGTGTAACAACCTCGAGTGAGGTCAATATTTGGATGGGTGACCACTCGGCGATGTGACAGCTTGCGCATCAATCACGGAGCAGGAGGCAGTTTTTTCTGAGCTGCATGCTGGTGTCAAACCGCCATGCATCGTTCGGGTTTCACACAATTTGGCCTTAGCCCATGTGCGAATGCGATACAGTAGTGCATTAAGAGGGAGCGTCGGTGGACAGCAGGGGTCTGAGTGAGTCTCACAAGAACAAGAACGATGGAGGGAGGGGAAAAGTGGAGTTAAGTGATATGGGAAGGGATCGTGATAAGCTGAAAAGGTGGTCGCGAGAACGATAAAAATGAACAACAGTACTTAAGGCAAAATTTTACTTTGAAATTTTGGAAGACTCGATTTTTTTCACACTTTTCACAATTCACAAATTTATCTAATTGTACAAATTCAATCGATTTGAGCAATCTCAATGTACTTTCCCGCCCTTCAAACGTAACTACTCGTGGTACATCAATTCGCTTTACAAACCTTTGAAGACGTTTACCTCGAAATTCCATTTTTATACCGTTTGGTGCTAAAATTTCCGAACCTACTCAACTGATTGTTATGAAATTTTAACCTCATACTCTAGGCACTTATACGGGATGAACTAGGATTATCAAAAAATGTTAATTTTTACTATTTTTTTTTTGCAAAAAGCCATGAAAAAAAACACATTTTTGTCTTCTTGTTTTTTTTGTCGCTGATTTGTTATTTTTACAAATACAGTAAGATGGTACAAATAAAATCGATATTTTTTTTCGATCAACTTTGAGAGCGTGTGGTCACTATAAAGTAACTTTCCGAAACTTGAGCTCATTGGAAAAAAAAATGTTTCAAGTTTGCTCAAGTGACGTTTATATTTTTTTTTTTAATTTTAACTGATGTTTATGATATGGAAATTACAATTTTTTCAACAAAATTTAATGTCTCCGCGGGCCATTTAAAATTGTTTTTTTTTTTTTTTTTTTTTTTTTTAGGTGGAAATTTTAGACCAGAAATTTTAATTTTATATTTTTGTACCGAAGAATTTTGCCATCTGTTGAAAAAAAGCGTTCTTTTAAAATTTGGGACGTTTGAAAAAAAAATCAGAGGTCTTGCAAATAAGTTTTCATATAATTCATTATAAATTTACTTAATTATTTTTGCTAAGAAAAAAAATGACGCATTAAAAAAAAAAATTATCATTTTAATTGCGTGTGTATTTTTTGCTCCAAAACGTACAGCCGTGCTCATAACACTGCTGCAGGAACATCAATGTAAACATCAGCAACGCTGTGACCATGCTAGGCTATACTTAATCTAAGCCGTGAAAAAATATAAGCACAATATACTTGTCCCGAAAAACGGAAAATATTCTATATTCTATTTTTATGCTAATATATTATACGTTGTAATGTATTTTTTGTTTAAGCATAAATTTCAGAAAAAACCACTACTTCATCGCGTACTGATATTTTCTTATGCAAAACGAAAAAACCAAAATTTTTATGTCATGATCGTTCGTCAAAATCGAAAAAGTTATTAAACTAATTTAAGGGACGTTTAACATTTTTTTCAAACTTAAATTTTGGGAAAGTTACTTTTTTTACTGAAAAAGCTATTATAGTTAAAATTCTGTCTCGGATTATTCATTTGTGAAATTATAATACCAGCGCAGGCTCACCTACTGATCGAGGCCTTGTATTCAAATGGTGTCTTCGTACGCTAAAAGAGCATAAAATATATACCTAATAGATTTTTTTTTAATGTATTTCATTTTTTTACATTACATTTTTACATTTTTTTAAAATGTATTTCAAGAGTGTAGTTATTAAGGTTAGCGAACCCTACATCAATAATTTTATTTATAGTTATATTCAAAATGCATAAGAATAGCCTTCTTGCGGGCGTCCAAAGTAGAATCCTACCTTTGGATTTGGACACATTCTAGTATGGAAACTAAATAAGTTATTAAACTTATTTAGTTTCCATACTAGAATGTGTCCAAACATACAGGAAAAGTAAGCTTAAAGAATTGTGTTCAAGCTGCTTAATAGTGTGGTGGCTTGACTGCTTAAAAATGTTTGAAGATGTACGAAGATTAGACGTCTCACGTGATGATGTGTACGAAAGAACAGGTGTACCAACATTCAGAGTCGAATTGGCATGGCATGAATTATAATTCGACACATGCAATTAAGATGGAATGAAAATAAGGGGACCGGCAGGAGAGCGGGAGGACTAATTAAAACAGGTTCAATCAGCGATTTAACCTGATTATGCTGTAGGGACCGATAAGCTGAAAAAGGCGAGCAGGTATTCCTGCTTCGTGTCTCTGGTGCACGAAACGTATATGATACCAATAAATGCTCTCTAGCATGAGCGTACACACGGTAGCTCTGGCGTAATAATATGGCACGTGTTCATAATACCGGCGAGTGTACTTGTACTTGAATATGTAAAGCTTGGAAATATGCAGAATTTATATTCTTATTTATCAGGTACTAATACCAATTTGAATATTCGACTTGATTTATTTCATACATAGCATTGTACGATTATCTAATTATTGACCTTTTAACTCATGAGTGGAGCTAACTGCGACGCCAGATGAGTGTTGAAACATGAGGTTTTTGTCAGTTTTCTAAATTCAATAGTATATTCGTTCGTTTCTTGGTAACTCTTTTTCCATACAACCCAATTAATCATACATTTGCTATCGAATGACGAAAGAGATTTGTGTAGTAACAAGTGGGTTTCTCACTTCTGTTTCAAAAGCAATTTCATGGCCAAAACATTTTTTTCCTCATTTTCAACCGTTAGGTTCGCGTCCGAAGGTAAAAAAAATGTACCATGGTTTCTAGGCTCAACATTGTTGCCAAATGTTTCGATTTATGGGCAGATAATATTCTTTCTAACGACTTCGAAAGATCGTGATAATTTTGTCACTGTTTTGATCGTCATTAGACGGCTCGAAACAGTTGGAAATTTAAAAAGCATGGTTCGTGCCTGACACTTATTGCGGTTCCGGTTGTTCGATCACTCGTTTGCAACTTAGTAAGCGCGAATCCCCAGATTCAATTATTATTCAACACCACGGATTAACAACAAACGTGCAATTGCGTTTTATGCTTGTTACGCAATAAGAATGCAAGCACCTTATATCGAAGTATTCAACAGTCGATTATATATGACACACGTATGTGACCTAGAGGAGTCTGTACGTGAAAAATGCAACGTGTTTTTTTTTTTCGTATACGAAGTATCATAATTGTAACACGAGGAAGAAACCAAATGGACGGCCAATCGGTTATAAGAATTCTGATGTTACGAAGTGTGAATTACGTCCTTGGCATAAAAACTTTTTAGAATATACCTAGAAAAATCTGATGACTGTTTGTTTCCGCTCTTTTAGCTCATCCTGATGCAGCTTAGACTTTGAATGAGTTTGACTTCTGTACCCGATTTCATGTTTGCCTATTTTCTTGCGTTTTTCCTTGTGTTTTATATGAGAGCGCGTTGCTTTTGCCTTCCCTGCCAATGATGATAAGCAAACGTTATCGTGCATGACAAAAAACTGTTTACTTCAGTTCCTCCGCGACGCCATTTAAATTCTTACTCCGTCACGATTAATTAGAAATCTGAAACAATGGTTGTCTGCTATAATCCAAGACTTGATATTACAGGTTATTAAGTTTTTTCTGCAATACTGAAGTTTATATTTGTCGACCATGATTTATAAATTTTGAAAAACGTCAACTTTTTCCCAGATCGAGTTCTCAGGTCCCAAAAATCTTGTCCAATTATCACTGTATAGGTGAATGTAAAGCTTCACTGAAAGAGACGAAGAGACACTTTCCTCGCATTCTCACGAAACTTCGGAATTGTTCCCATTTTGCTCCTATCCACAATGCTGTTCGAAGCATGTCCAGATTTCAAACGAATGCTCCGGTGATTTGGACTAGGTATACGGCGAGGAACCATGAAGACAAATCGTCCTGCGTTACACACGTTCGAGCAGATGTGAAAAGAATGCTACTGAAACCTTGGCTGCAAGTGGAGGTGAACATTCCAGTACAAACGTCAAGGAATATCAGCTATATAGCGGTACAAATATACGGGCCCAGGTCTAATATTGACCGTGAGTGGTAGAACGAAGGTGATTCAGTTGACTCATGACTTGTCTGAAGCGGGCGCTTTCAATTACCAAGTTACGAGTAGCGGACAGAACGTCTTCCAACGAATCCTATTCCTTTGGAATTATCGTCATATTGAACAATTGAAATCATCGCGGTCTTTTCCATTGTAATGGCCAAAAACCTCGTCAAAGCCCATGCACGAATAAAAAAGTTGTTCATCGAACAATCTTTCAGTTATTTGGACGGAAAATCAGACAATCGAAGTGTTTTCAATTGTAGAATCAAAAACGAATTCGCTCCCATGCAGAGACTCTTAATAAGACCCATCACGTTTCCAACTGCTTTCAAAAACTTTTAAAACTCGTTTCTTTTGGAAAAGTCTCTTTCCACGCAGTGAGAAATGGTTGAAAATTGCGAAAAATCACAGTTATGAGTATGGGAAAAATGTTACTGACCCAGATCAAATGCGTTTTTCATGTACTATGACGCACTAGAGATCCGAATTCCGTTAATATTGATCATGGGCACGAGGGTGAAATGTAATACAAATGAGGCGAGAGAAGAATTTCATTAATCACACACCGTCCTTTTTCTGTAACACATTCTTTTTTTTTCGAATGACCTATCGAGGCAGTTCCTCTATCTCTCCATTTTCTCTCTATGTTTCTTTTTACCATCCAGTAAAAATGGAGAGAAAAAGATAGAGAAATCCGCTTCGGAGTTATTCGGAGAAACAAGAGCGCGTTACCAAAGAAGAACGGTGTAAGGTTAATGAATATTGTTGGCGAACTATTTTATTTTAGCTCATATTATCTATCTAATATACCTACCTATATCTCATACTCACAAATTCGACAAGTACAACAGCCTGATTTTTTTGTTTCAAGTTTTTCGTTTATCATCTTTTTTCTCCAGTTGTTTGCAAACCTAAATTTTTTGGTCTCAATTCGTTCTGGTAATGTTGTGTATTTGCATTGTTTGTGGTGGTAATTTTGTAGTGTTCATATCATTCTTCTTTATTTTTTTTTGCTTGGTGACCTCCGCATTCGTTTGACAACGCTTTCTTTCTTTGAATTGCAACCAATTATTTCCATGATTTTACAGGTTTGACTTGATTTATCAATTTCATTCAAGATAGTTAGCTAGTTTATTAATTTTTTTGCAGGCATATAACATTACAATACATTTAGTTAACAGATTGTGATATCTTTTTACAAAAATTACTCATCTTGTATCCTTATCTATGCTCTTATATCATTATTAGTCTGCTTTGGCGAAAATCCTCAATTTGCATGCCTCTAAAATGAGACATGCCAATTTTCGAGCATTTTCGATGCTTAACTCTACAACCGTGTCTGGCAAATCTGGAGTCCCAAGATAGTATAGTTTCGGATAGGCTCAAAACCTGGGCAACTGATTAGTATGTGTGCCAGAGTGTCGGCTTCCTAATTTTTACATACTGGACACGTCCGATTGTCTTCCAACTCACAATTATATGACATATTTAATGCTTGTTCTTTTAAGCCCGACGAGGCTAATTTGAGCGACCTTTCTCAGAAGCGTAAGTGGAAGCCTAGCTTTAAGATAGTCTTCCGTTTGAAGTACGTTAAATTGCTTCAGTTGTTTATAAATCGATGAGTATGATAAGAGTAAAGCTCTGACCGCATCGGCCTGAGATTGCATCTGAATACTATTTTCTAGGATTTAATCGATATTATTCGCGATAGCAGCTAGTGACAGATTTCTTAAAAGATGCTCAGCACCTATTTTAGCCAGTAGCTCGCTCGGGCTCGTGAACCAGTTGTACTTTAGCATATTATTTTCCGACACATGTAAAGCTACAACTGATCCAGGCAAATTCTCGGATGGGAGGATTTCGCTGTGGGAGCATTTCGAGGATTTTCATTAGGAAGATTAGAGTTATTTTCAATAACAATGGTGTGACCGTAGAGCTACCAGTTTCTAATCGAACCATATAACCAGGAGTGCAATTTGGGATCTCGAGTAAACTCTTGTAAAATCTGGGGTGTAAAATATCAATCTATCACCCCAAACATTGAGACCCCATATATTTGATCCATACAATAACGTCAAGTCTACGACAGCGCTCAGCAATTTTTTCCTTGCTTCCCAGCAGCCATTCATTTTGGCCGCAATCAGAGGCCTCCAAATCACTTCTATAGTGCTATTCTCGCTTTAGATATAGCTTGCTTGCAAGCTTCACTATGAAGTCTGGAACTGTTGAAAGGAACTCCCAAGTATGTATACGTTTTAAATACTGCTAGCACTTTGTCCTTATATTTGATCGGGCGTAGATTCTTCACTCGACCAGCTTTCTTAAAAATCATAATTTTGCTTTTATTTTCGTTTACTACCAGACCATTTTCCTCAGCACAATTATTGCTAGAGTATCTAGTTTTCTCTGAAGATCTAATACATATCGCGACAATAACGTTAGATCATCAGCAAAAAGTAAAATCTCCATGTTTTCTTTGATGCTTTCATGACCGTGGGTTTGAAAAAATCTTTCGATATCCGATAGCAGCAGGGAAGACAGCGCTGGGCTTGCGGGATCATCATGTAAAACTCCAGTTGTAGCTTCTTCAACACTAGATTTTTTGTTCGATCGATTCTGACCCTGAAGGACGCCACTGTGTAAAAGGGTCTGGAGTGTATGAATCATTTTTGTGCTAACTCCGGCTGTATGCAACTTATCCCACAAAACTCTGTGAACCCCTGAGTCGAAAGTGCGCTTAAGGATATTTGGTACAGGCTTACAATGTTGCCATGCTAAACCATACTAAAAATATAAAAAATTTCAAAATGATCAGAATTTTATAAAATTTGATGAACATATTCTTTAGTGGCAAATTTAACAATACAAATTTTTTAAGATTTTTCTTCTGTACAGTTACCAAGTAATTGATCACTAAAGTTCACGTGTATAAGCATAGCGTTTCCATATATATAAGTATACACTCCGGGCATAAGAAATCTGCTTTAATGCGTAATTACTCGATAACTAAGCAGAAGAAAATTTTGAAAAAAATAGTGTTTTCACGACGCTGAAGTTTCCAACGTTGGAGTCCAACGAAATAAACGAAAAAAACGTTTGTAATTCACCAATTTTTTATTTCACGAATCGTTGGTGCAGCTTGAAAAACTACGAATCGCAAATTTGGCAGGGAACAAAATAGGAGAATTACTGGAATTATTGGAAAGTTTTTTTCGATCATTTTGTTGGACTCCAACGTTGGAAACTTCAGCGTCATGTGTTTTCGCACTTGATGTTGAAGAACATTATCACCAAATTTGATCAATTTCTAATTATTTAGACTTTTGTATCATACATCGTTAAAATCCACAAAGGCTGCATATAATCTACCTCTCGGTTGGGACAGTGCTAGACCGATTTTAGTGTTGAATACGAATATATTATCGTCACAGGATCGCTTGGGCAGAAATCTTGCTTGGGCCTCAGGTTAGATATCGTATTTTTCGCACCATGAATTAAGTCTCTTAGCAATTATCGTGGTGAAGAGCTTCGCTATCGAATTTGCCAGGGCTATTTTTCTATAATTTAAGAGTATGGATCTATCGACTAACCTCACTTTGAATTTTCGAAATCGAAATCTTTGAAACGGTTTGACCGATTAAAAAAAGGCTCTGTCAGCAGAACGATGGCAAAAATCGACTGACAGAGCCTTCTTTTAATCGGTCAAACTATGTCAAAGAATTTCGATTTGGAAATTTGTAGCTATCTCTCTCGCACTTACGGTTGCGATATACCGACTGACCAATCCTCTTAACGGGTCATTCGTATCACTTTTTTTGTGAAATATGACTATTTCAGATTCTGCCCAACCTATCGGTGTGTTTGCTGTTGCTAAAACTTTGTCAAATAGGGCAGTGATTTTCCTCAGCCGCTCTATCGGGACTCTAATTTCTAGAAAATTCCTGACTATCAATTTTCTAGTGGGCAAGAGATCATCATAGAATTTCTGAATCTTCACTCGAGATAGAACAAGGTTTAAAATTTCTCGGTTTAAAACGTTTATAAGTCGGCCATAAAAGTGTTTGCATTTCTTGGTATTTGACATAGCTCGTTGTGTTTCTTTTATGAATTCTTTTTTCTTGGTTTTAATGAGTTCAATCTAATCTTTTTCATTGAAGATAGTTTTTTAGTTTTTTTTTTTTAGTTTTTTTAAAATAATTTTCCATACTGAATTGCTTATTTGAGGGGATTTTTGAGGGGAAGGATCAAAATACTTCTTACAATTATAGTCATAGTTGCGAGTGCTGGTACGATCTTGTTTTTCGACTGGCGTATTTCTTGAGATATTTTTATAACAATGTTTTATTACAGGTCTTTAGTTATTTGGAAGGAAGAGTTATATTACGGGATGTGGTTTTTCTTTGTAATTATAATATGAGCAATTTTTCTCAAGTATATACGATAAGTTGGTTTTTAGATAGTTTTGGTTTCCCAGGAACGGTTTGCCATATCTTATCTTGAATCAAATGTTGACAAAAAATATTGTGCAGAATGCAATACAAGGCCGGTTCAATCCAATAGCTGTGCAATCAACAAGAAAAAAGTTGGACCCACTTTTTCAATCCCAAATAAGATTCGTTCGATGAACAACTTTTGTGTCTTCTTTTGTGATATTTGACGTACAGGAAACGAATGAAAATCCCTAAACACAAATGGGGTGGGTACGTCGTCGATGATCGTGTCGAGATTACTCCGTTCAATATGGTGGCCAAACGTGGGAGAGGCACAGTAAAAAAGGAAAAGTGAGACGAGTACGTATAGCTTCGAAAAAAGAAGAGCTTGACGGGAAAGCAGAGAGCTAAAAAGCTTCTTCGGATAAGAAATAGGGAAGTAAAAAGGGTCGGGAGGGGCAGGGTCCGCATAGTGAGGTTCCCACGGTGCTGTACACCCGGATTTCGTCGCCAACCCGTCGTCCAGGAACATGCATAGTATTTCATCCCCGTCTACTGTAGACGCGCACGCCCGAAAACGTTGGCTCGTTCCGCACGTTCCAGAGATGTGTCCTATCGATTACACCCGCAATCGCAGCTCTCTGCTTGACGCTCGAGAGTGAGCGAGAACGAGGGAAAGTCCGCACTTCAATATTCGAAAATTCTATTCAAAACTCGTGTACAGTCATCAGTAAAATAGGATTTTCATGTTGGCAATATCAGAAAACGATCTAATAACTTTTTTCAACCTTTTTGAAACATTCTTATAGATTTAGAACGAGCGGAAGGAACGGGACTGTTGCCATCGTTGAAAAACTCAATCGTTGCACGAAACATTTGACATAGCAGAACGCAATGGATGTAATTGAGAAATTCTTAGCTTTTTAGTATACGGACATATCAAAATTAGTGTTGCAAACTTACCAAAATCGATTGATAAGGGAGTAAAAGTGAGCGATTATTTATGGCTGTGACAGATCGAGTTCGCTATCCGACTTGCATAGTTACCTACATAAATCGAAGTATATGTAATTACACGGGTATATATGTACGTACGTTTCGTTGAAAAAAATACAGAAGCTCGCGTACCTACCGATTGAGAAACGAGAGGCGGGATTTCACAATAATAGGACAAGTAGTCCGTGCACTTTCTCTTACTCGTGAGCAGGAAAAACAGCCTACAGTCACGTTATATGTCGTTGTATTTGTATGCAGTACGTATAATGGGTTAGTAAATAAAAGGGCGTAGTCGAATGGATTCAACGAGTGTAAACGGGTGGTATACATGTATCGATGTGTGAACGAGGACGTGCAATCGGTATGGTGATGAAGACAGCTTGTAATGTTTCTCAGGTATGTACTCGCATTGCAAAAGGTGATACAAAGCGTATCCGCAAACAGGACAGCGTAACAGCACGCGACTCTCTCTCTCTCTCTCTCTCTCTCTCTTTCTCTCTCTGTGTGCGTGTCTGGGAGAGACAAAACTGTTGTCGCAACAGGGACTAAGGTGAAGACGAAAACAAAACCGTATCGATGATAAAACCGGGCTACCAAAGCTCTTTTAAAGTTTCTCGTCACGTAATATACAGCGGACCAGAAACATGAGGAACAAAATCGATTCGATAGTAAAACTGGGAGCATTACCGCAGTGGAAAAGTTTTTTCGTGTCCCATATGTGTTACACGATGTGCGTACATAATGTGCCAAGTTCCACCGTGCATTGAGTAACTCGCGACGTAAAACGTGTTGTATTAAGGACAGCCGATAAGTAAGTGAACTTGAATGATAGGTTCATTCGGAGTAAAGTTATAACAAGGATCGTAGCTAACATCGTTGGAGTGGAGACAAAAAAGTTTAATTTCAAGTACTTTCCAATTGTTGAACTTGAACTAGATTCTAAATAGAAATTCATTTCGAAAACTGAGGCACTTTCGTAGATCGTAACGATTGACGAATAACTGAAAAGGAATTTATTATTGTGGCCGGGAGACTTCAAATTATGCTCCAGCCTCTCGAGCCTGGAGGGACCGAGGTATGCAGCTTGACCGAAGTTATTGAAGAGTTTCGAGATGCGAACATATAATGAAGCAATATAAAAATGTTGAATATGGAGATTGAAAGAATCTTTCTTCCTTCTTTAAGAAAAAAAAAAAAAAAAAAAAATATTGAAAAAGGTCGGTAAAACAATCATTAGCATGGCTGTAGCTCCAAGTTGACCTTTTAGCCCTTCTCTGTTAAGCTAAAACTCGTTTCATATGTAACATCAATATAATATAATATCTAGAACGTCAGTAGTGAGACCAAGTGGCCACAAGTTCGAGTATCGAATAAACTTTGTTATAACTCGATATTCCTCTCTCTATCTTTCTCTTCTCTCGTCCCTTTCTTCCCCTCTCGCCATTTCGCTCCTTCAGGAATATGGTGCATTGCATCCGCCATATGGGTTACTATTATACACCACTTCTTCTTGTTCTGCAGCCTCCCTTTCTCCCTCGCCTTCTCTTTCTCTCTCTTCCTTTTCATGCATGCTATTCCGGAACACGAAATTACTCCAAAGTGCTAGTTATTTAAGGAAGTACGACAGTTTCCAATACACACGAGCATCCTGGCTTCCGAGTTTTTGACTCGAGTAACGATCTGCAATGGGTTGATGGAAATCAATAGCTTATATAAGAATGGAAATAAATCCTTTTGGAGTTTGCATCATTGATTATTTTTTTTTTTCAAATTTGAATATTATTTTCCACAATTGCTTCATCAATATTTTCATTTGCATATTGAGATCAATGACTTTTTTCCAATTTCAAATATTGTTCTCTCAATTCACGGACGTGAACTTTATTCTCATTAGCTATAACAAGTATTCGTGTGAGAAAACACACGAGTGATTATCTAGTTAAAGAACAGTTTGTTTTTTCGTAATCAGAGCACAAATGCATATGGATACACTGTCACGACCCTAATAGTGACGAAGCTAGGCCAAGGAGACGATGCAGGGGACGACAGATACACCGGGCCCGAGGACGAGAAACCAGCCGCGATCCCCGCAGAACTTAATCGCACAATCTCTGTGCACGCGTTGGTTTCATGCTGAGAGTAAGTTCAATTGGATTACGGCTTAGCCGAAGCCCAGCGCTCCCGCTATATGTACTAGGCCATCCTAGGTTAAACGGTCAATCATTCAAACCGAAGTTTTTCGTCCGAATTTCGAGCAGAAACGTTTCATTCAGTTTTCCAATCACATTTTTTCTGAACGCATTATTCATTTCTCAGATCAATGCGCACTTCGAGCTCGAACTCACTGTTCAAATGGTCGAAGATGGAGCTAAAATGCATAGGACTAATTTTGTAGAGTATCAAATTTTCTTTACCGAAAAGTTATATCAAAACTTAGTTCTATCTCCTGTATTATGGTTATGAAAAAGGAGCGAAAAGGCTGCTTCAAAAAAACTTACATATACTGGTCATTACAGCAGTGTGTTTATACGTTGACGAAAGCCCCACTATTATGCGACATATACGTTCCATTAGCCGCTTAATCGGCCCTCTTATCGAGCTTGAAAAATATGGGTTCCGATTGAATTTTTCAATCGACACGCTCTTCTCTCCACTTCTAATACTAAATAGGGATCACGGAGATTATGCTAATTTAACGTTAGGGTTCGTACGTACATGAACATTGGTTGGGAGCTGCAAACGCTTACGATGTAACCCGAACAAATTTCGGTGGGCCATAGACCTCTGTACGAGAACTCTTATTCCCACGGGGAATGCATAAACTCTGATGCACAGCTCGATAAAATGAGTCGATCTAATGAAATATGGATTGGACGTTGAATTAGGATTTTTCTTCCAGTTTATTCGATCAAGCGATATATATGTATAATTTCCTGGTATGGTCGAATCTCTGCGCTTCAACAAATTACCTTTCGGATCAACCGAATTAAACATACGCTGAGAGAAATGTTATCTCGGAAAAGGGCTCTGATAGTACGGTCCGCATATATGGAATGCGCCAAACGATCGTTTTATCATTTAATACACTCGGTCATTTAGTTGAAAGATCGAAAAAACTGTCGAACGTTTCCATACAACCAAAATCTTCAAGTATACGACGCTGAAGTTTGCAACGTTGGAGTCCAACGAAATGAACGAAAAAAACATTTGTAATTTAGCAATTTTTTATTTCACGAAGCATCGGTGTAGGTTGAAGAATTACGAATTGCAAATTCGACAGAGCCGAAATTGGAGAATTATTGGAATTATTGCAGAGCTTTTTTTACATCATTTCGTTGGACTCCAACGTTACGAACTTCAAAGTCATTCAAGTATATATAATCAAGAAGTGCATATAAGTGTAAAAAAAGACGTTATATATTCGAAGGAACTGCAAATTGACACGTGATAAAGTCTCCGATGTATCTGAGGGTCAATATATGATGATCATGAGCTTCGCAATTAAAGAAAATCACATGCCAATTTTACCCCCACCACCGCGAATCGTTTTATTCAGAGAAAGTATAGTCTCGGCGAGAGCCTCGGGCCAGCAGACGACAGGGCTGTCAATGTACTTGTCCCGAGACTCTACCGAGTCTCTTGATCCATTGGGAATTTGAATGAAACGACCTTTACTAGAAATGTACGGCGGTTATTGAACATCCTTTCAGAATGGTGGCAACGAAGAAAGATCGATTGTTTGTTGTCGTAACAGAGAATAGCGAGGAGATGACGCCGTAGCGGAATGATTTTTGTCAGAGTGTTCGATTCATCTTCCTATACTTTTCTTCTCTATCACCTTTTGCCCTAGCTCTGCCGATAGCTGCCTTTGACTTTCTCTCTTTCTCTCTTTATCTTTCTTCCTGCGCCAATATCTCTCTTTCCCTGGCTTACTATCTTGTGAGATTCAAAAGTTCCTTCAACCGCGTCGCTGGCGTCAGAGTAAGCTGAGTAGCCAGTCGTCGATTATTCGAGGGATTAGGTTTCATCAAACGCTCTTGGCTCGTCCAAGTGAAATTATATGGGCGAGACAAAACCTCGCTGGGCCGAGGGCAACGAAGAGGAGGAAAAAACTTGTCGGTAGCTCGCGAAGGCTGCGAATATAAGTCGTTCGAATCTTTGGTACACCCACCCTTTGCGAATATTACTTATTTTATTGCGGCCATGGAAACGACGTGTGCATCGCTTAAACTTCGGATGGTCCATTCAATGTTTGCCCCAGTTACGTGTGTTCAAATTTTGAAGTTACGAATATTACTTCAATCGATGGATTTATCTTTTACGAAGACCGTTCACAAAAATGTCAATTGATATTCTACGATTCTATGATTTTTCTGACTACACGAGTACAAAGTGTATGCACTTTTTATATTACTTACATCCGGGAAAAAATGCTAGCCGATGTTAGCGCTTGATATTCAGGGTAATAAAAAGTGTAAGAGGTGGGGCTGCTGCTCAGGCTTGAGTCCACCATTTTTACTGATGCCCTGGTACGCGATCGATCGGGACCGGACAACAACAGCGTTTACTTGGATACATGCCGTGGAAGGTAGAGAAAGAGCGAAAGAGGGAGCGAGAGAGAGAGAGAGGGAGGGAGGGAGGGAGGAGAGCAGAATGAAAGTGTAAAAAGAAGAAAGAAAGATAGGAATAAGGCAGAAAGTCTATTGTGTGGGTGACTCCGAATGAGAAATATTTCCGAGGCAAAGCGAAAAATGCAGGTCTCGACCTAGAAAATCATCAGGAATTTGGACGGTGACTGGTTTAGTTCATGGAAACGACGGCAGAGAGCGTGCACACACCACTCATTGTTGCTTCTCTTTTAGTCTCTCGAACACTCAGCTTTAGTGAATTCATGCGACTAGCTCTTGATTCCCGTTGCCTCCGAGAGCGAAGAATTGCACGAGCAATCTGTTCCTGACCACATCCAGAAAGCGAAAAACACGGGAACGAAGTAGCGGAAAAATTATACGCGCTATAAACACTTATAAGGATCATTAACATGAACGAAGGTAGAAAGTCGTCTTCGCTAATGGATTTTTCGCTGTAGCTTTTACCGTTGGCGCTTCGTCACTCTCGTTCCTTCTTATTTCGTCCTACGCGTGTTGCATGCTCGTTTTTATGTGTGACTTTCTGTTATTATTAGCTGAGTACTTTTCGAGCCATATTCTTCTCTTATGAACGTATCTAAAAAAAAAAAATCGGTGCTTGAAACATCGGGATTACGCACTTCCTTTCAGTGATTTGTTGTTTCAGCCAGTCTCGACTAATTTCATCCCTAATTAGTCTAAAACTAACGAGAAATTTCATGATTTTTTCTGATAGAAGTGAAGAAAAAACGTGGGGCAGGGGAGGGAATTGAATAAACAAATGGAGCCATGGGATTGAGCCGTTAATTCACTTGATTCAAGATTTTGTTTATCGAATTGTCGAACAGGATATTGTTCTTGCGTTCAATGTTTCAAAATATTTAATAAAAAAGCGAAAATCTTCGAAGCTCAACAAAACTCATGTTTCTATACGAGAGTATTTCAAGCTCATTGTGGTTCTTGAACATCATGAGCACAAAAACCGTTCCAACGAATGCAGGCCGCTGACAAAATGATTTATACACATGGTTTTATTAGATGTCCACATGCGGCGCAGGGTATACGGGACGAAGATCAGTTTTAAGATGCGAACTTGTGTCTGCAGCGAGAGTTAAAGAGCTACGAGAGAATTCAAAGAGCGCTTACAACTGCTTGAGAAAAAAACAAAGATACTAACGGAGCATAAACATCTGTCGTTTTGGTTAGAAGCTTCTCCCCCCTCCCTGCCCCTCTCTCTTCCCTGCATACATGTGTTTTTCTTAGAGCCGGAAATTCTTTTCTAAAATCTCTTTCTCCCGTAAGCCTGAGTTCGGATTGTGTACGTACAAAAAAACCCTTCGAACTGAAAAAACGTTTGCAAGGAAACAAAATACTTTGGTAAACGATCATTAGCGCTAACGACGTCGCCGAAACTCCTATTTATGACGCATCGCGCCCTCAGACCTGCGTTTAAATTCGTTTGAAAATAAACTGCAATGATGCGGCCACGGCTGTTTACGGTACGTGAATGTATCTCATTGCACGTGAAATCTAAATCAAACTCTGATCGGCCATATTTCTGGGCGCTCACTGAAATGAAAAAACCTAGAAAGGTAACGGTGCACACAGATATCGCTCGTTGTACGCACATCCACGAAAACATGCGCCTCTATTTATTGAACTACATTCGACAGCTTAATCTAAACGGCGTGAAAAAATCATTTCAGTTTCGTTTATTGACTTTACAAATCCTTCACCGGGAAAAAAAATTTCGTTGATCGAACAAATCCATTCGATTGAAGTAAACTTAGTGGATTCAACTACATTATTTTTTGAATAAAAAAAATGTAGAGTTTATTCAAGGTTGACCTATTGCAAACTTCATTATTAGATACAAACATGATATTTTTTTATTTCGCAGTTAAAGTGCACAGGAATATGTCTGCAAAATTTTGGAGCGCATCATCGACTATAACTATAAATAATCGATAAAATTTCGAAATTTAACACACAGCTTATGAAGACCGCGCTCCAACAGAGACTTGAGCCATGAATAACTAATTTTCCCCATTAGATATGTTTTAAAAAAGAATTCTCAAATGTTAAAAAAATGATTACGATCATTTTTGGATAAAAAAAAACGAAGTTTGCCGAACAAATAAAATAAAAATCTTCGATTTAGTCGAGTAATTACGTGGTGTGTCGTCGTTTTCTGCTACTACCGCTCCGGCTGCGTAAAGATGGCATCGCTGCATAACCTCGAATAACACGGAACGGATTCGAATATGTGAAGTGTCAAACTGTATTCATTGAATAGTCGGATTGAGGGTTCTTATCCGAGAAAGAGAATGCTAGGAAAAATAAATTTGTTTGAAGACAATGTTTCTGGTCAAGCCGAACATTGTGTAGATCCATGGTCAAATATAACCTCCTCGTACAAAGGGATAGTAAATGGTAAGCAAATAAGGAGACAGCGTTGCCATATGTATGAGGAGTATGGTTGATTGGACGATGTGAGTCAAATGAGAATGACATTAAAAAACTTCATAATAAATGATGTTCCATAAATTATCATGACACACGCCTGAAAAATCATGGACTTTCGTAATACTAAAAAAATAATATATAAATCCATCATCTATATAGACGACGCTGAAGTTTCCAACGTTGGAGTCCAACGAAATGAACGAAAAAAAACGTTTGTAATTCATCAATTTTTTATTTCACGAATCGTTAGTGCAGCTTGAATAACTACGAATCGCAAATTTGGCAGGGAACAAAATAGGAGAATTACTGGAATTATTGGAGAGTTTTTTTCGATCATTTCGTTGGACTCCAACGTTGGAAACTTCAGCGTCATAAAGTTAATTTAAAGTTTTCAAAATAATAAGGTGTCTCTTGACTAGGTGTTGCGATTGGTCAATCTTAACAAAAGAACAGTTAGATACACTCTCTTTTCGTTCAACTAAATAGTTTTTTTTCTCGATGAACAAAATATTATTGTCAGTCCATTATCAGATATTTTTTTTAAATCTCGAGTTCGTGAGTCCAAAAAAGAGATTCGACTGCAGTGGAAGATTCAACACAAATATTCCACGAAACTCGCAACCCTAATTTAACACTTGAACGAGCGAGTAAATAGAGAAACAAGAAACGATTTTTCTCGTTGCACACGACCGCCAAATTCAGAGAGATTGCATCGTCCGCTGATATATTTTTAAGCATGTTGTTGTTGGTTTAAATACGTTGATACACCGCGATCGATAGTACGAAAAATATCAGTGGCATGCGGATACACTTCATTTAGCTTCGCTATCTGACAAAATAATGTAACGTTAGCCGCGTTCAAAGTTCACGTATGCACAGTTTCGTCACGTTTAATGTGTCAAAACAGTTTTAACAGGTGGTGTCGCGAAACGAGACACTGCACTCCTCGCTGTTATTTTCCTCTCCCCACTACTCCTGGTCTCGTAGTCGTCTCTTAGTGCGTGCAATATAATATGGATTTACCGCGCGCGTTCGAACCTGGGGAAAGTTTAATCCCCCAGCTTTGCTCCCTACATGTCCCTTCTCTTCTCTCCAACATTTATTCCAGAAGCCACCTCGGTTATTTGTCTATATAGCTGTACAGAATTTATATTATAAGAGGCGTAACGGTGTGCTAAAGCCCGCGAGCGTCTCATTAAGAATCCATCGACTATATACCAGGGCCGTACATCACTCCGAGCTCTCGCCCAACTTCCCACCGTTTCAATGTATTTTTAACGCGTCCCGCACCGTTCGAAAAATCCTATAACAATGATAAAAACTCGTCCACCATCGAGAATGATTCAATCTTGTTACGCGATCCAAGCTTAGCTTCGACATGAAATATTTTTCGGGTTCATCAAGGAGCTTCACTCAAAGACTATTCACTCAACAATGGTGTACGATAGTTCGAAATTTACTTACATTTCGTCATGAAAAAAACTTGATGAAACGAAGAAAAAATCCAAAAAATTCAGAAAATCAGTATACTATTCAGATACATTAATTCGTTCAATAAATAATTAACGTGATTTATAGGTATGCGGAGGACGGTATCGACATTAAAAAAAAAAAAAAAAAAAAAAAAAAAAACATCGAAAAGAATCGCACCCGATTACAACTGTGCTTCTACAACCGCCAAAAAAAGGACTGATTTTGACGTGTGGGTTTCTTGAGAAAAAATGATACGCAATTTTTTTCGTATTGAATCATATATTATTATAAATAAATATTGTTGAAAATGTTTTCAAAATATTTCCAAATTACAAAAAATTAAAAAAAAGTCTTCCAAAAATGGACGCAGATGTAAGCGCGGTGTATATCGCACATCGCGCGGTCGCAGCTCGGACACTGCAACATATAGTTTTTTTGTCTCTGTTTCGTGGATATAACTCGGAATTTGTTCACCTACCTTCTCGATCAATTTTTCCCGGATAGTCCTCGACCTCAGATTATATGCAATCTTGAAATTTTATAATTGAGTAAGTAATTTTGAAAAAAAAAAAAAAATCCCGATTTCAGGATAACTTTTTTACCTACTGTAGCAGAATATCGCAACAAAAAATTTTTTTTATGTCCCCGGAATTTCTTTTTTTTTATATTCTAGTCACACGGGGCTGTAGGCAAAATTTTTACAAGGTCTGATTTCTACGGCTTTCAAAACTGAAATTAGGGACTCTTCCAGGTACGATGAGGCTCCACTAGAAGGTTCAAAGTACCGACAGAGAGTGCCATAAGTCCCGTTTCCTCAAAATTTCTATTAGGTCGTATGGTCGGTCGAGAAAACGGTTGAGGTGAAATTCTCCCCAAATGACCTGAAACGTTTCGATATTCGGGAGGTTGGTCAATTTCCCAAATATCGAAACTTAGGATTTTTTAGAGGTGTCAGCGTGCAGATTCGTGCACTGACCAGCAGATTTTGGCAGGAGCGGGTAAAAGCCTTCCCCCTATCTTGCCATTCGAGGAGCTTGGCTCGAACTCGACCTTCCAGAACGGATACTTTCGCCCGGTATAGGAGCATCCAGTGCTCTGCATTGCTTTCTCGCTACACGATCGGGCATAGTCTCGCTAAAGCGTACTGCGAAAAGCAATATTCTCCATTATTTCTTTGTTTGATACAATTTTGGTAGGAATAAGGAGGAGGATGAAGGAAAGGTTGGGAGCCTTATTGTCGTACGGGCGGTGCTCCGCTGACGCGAGAGCGCTCCGTCCGTAGCCCTCTGACAGACTGCTGTCAAACCAGAAATCGTGCTGTCCCGTTACAGACCATTAAGGTGATCTCTATCACTTGTTCAGTCTTGACATTTAAAAGAAAATATGAATTACACGCTATTCTCAGCTTATCAGAGAAAAAGGTGTAACTTTGATTTTTCTCAAAAAATCAAGCAGTCCGAGTAAACCGTGCAACCATTTTGCAGCTATCTCTCTCGCACTCACGCAACCGATAAATCACCTTCGAGGGTAAATTTCTCTGCGGAATGTTGTTAAGACGTTTTAACTCAGAATTGGGCTTTCCGATGAAATCGAAACTTGCGATAGTGCTTTCTTCACAAGTGTTTAAAGACTAGAATGTAAGCGGAATACGAATGAGAAATCCGAAAAGACGTTCGGTAAGGCCGAAGATCGAGGAGACTCTGCGTTGCTTCTTCCGGGTGGGAGTTTGTGGAGAAAGGTGTCCTCAAGAGAGGTACACACGAAAGATGAAAGTCAGGAGAGCTGGAGGCCTCCTGACGTCATCCGAGCGCGGCCGGAGGAGTAATGAATGACGCTGAAGTTTGCAACGTTAGAGTCCAACGAAATGATCTAAAAAAACTCCCCAATAATTTCAGTGATTCTCCAATTTTGTTCTCTGTCGAATTTCCAATTCATCGTTTTTCAGCCTGCACCAATACTTCGTGAAATTAAAAATTGGTGAAAGGCAAATGTTTTTTTCGTTCATTTCGTTGGACTCCGACGTTGCAAACTTCAGCGTCGTAGTAATGAAGAGGTAGAACATGAAAAGAAACACAACGAAACTCCGTAAAAAACAATGAATCGCGCGAGGCTTATTATCCGGCCTCTTCCAGTAAATTTTAATTCCTCGTATGAGCAGCTCGATCGCTTGATTCTCGATCGTTAGCATTTTAAAATAAAATCGAGTGATCCAAAGTTCTTGAAAAATGATATTAAAACAATATGAAAAATCAAAGAATCGATACAAACGAATGAAGTTTCCACCACGAAAATTTCATTCGCTTCCGGGCAAACCGCAGTGACGTTCAAGTCACGTAACGCTTCGAGTAATCAATCGGTACAATATTTACCAAATGGAGATTCATTTTTTTCCTATAGGTTTACAAAAAACAGCAAACGACACTGAATCTCGGAAAGAATCTCAAAAACTTGAATCGCCTGTGAGAAGCAGATAGAGTTGGATGAAGGAAAAAAAACTGTCAAATTGGTATTTGCACTTGCTCCACGAGGTATGCATTTCGTTTGGCTACCCACTTAACATGTAGATATGTGTGTATAAAGTGCGTCAGCCACGAAAATCGATAAACGAGTCGTTCTCGGCTTTTACCTATTTCTCTCTCCCTCCCTTTTTTCTCTCTCTCTCTCTCTCTCATGCGCTTATAAACTCATTTTCATCGGAGGCCAGCCAAGTACATATAATTCCATGCCTCGGGCCTGCTCGTCTGTGTGACTAAGGTGGCGTCAACGACGACGACGACGTCGTCAGCAAGGATGTCGTGTACGTGGATATCGTCGCCACGGCGAAATACAATTATGTGTTTGGCGGCGTAGGAGAATTTTACAAGAGTCGAGAGACAAAGATCCGAGGAGCAAAAACGAACGTGGGGGGCGCGGGAGAGAAGCGATGATAAAAATGCATGGGAGAGGAATGACGGAACGAGAGCGAACGGAAAAGGGATACGGTTCTTACTGCATTTTGTACTCCAACGATAAGACACAAATAAAAAATAATCCACACGCCACATAAATCTGCTTTCGAGTGCATTCTCGTTTTTCAACTTTGTCTATGCATATTAGACACGTTTTTTCCCTCGTCTGCGTGTACAAATGCAGGCTCTTATGAGCACGCAGGTTCGTCTCTGTCGGCGAGTAATTGTACCGAATTTGCCAAGCTCGTATTGCCAAATATATCAATTTCATAATTTCGTTGTTTTTCATTATCTAGAGTCGCGGCAGCGACTCTGAGGCAATACATTTATGCATTAGGACGAGTCGCTGCCAGAGAGTCTTTACCGGTGCGATAGCGTTTCCAATATGACGCTGAAGTTTCTAACGTTGGAGTCCAACGAAATGATCGAAAAAAAACTCTGCAATAATTCCAGTAATTCTCCTATTTTGTTCCCTGCCAAATTTGCGATTCGTAGTTTTTCAAGCTGCACCAACGATTCGTGAAATAAAAAATTGGCGAATTACAAACGTTTTTTTTCGTTCATTTCGTTGGACTCCAACGTTGGAAACTTCAGCGTCGTGTTTCCAATTGTTTTCGAAAATTTTCAAAATTTGTTTCTTCAATAATTAATGATTTTCAATGACGCTGAAGTTTCCAACGTTGGAGTCCAACGAAATGATGGAAAAAACTCTCCAATAATTCCAGTAATTTTCCTATTTTGTTCCCTGCCAAATTTGCGATTCGTAGTTTTTCATGCTGCACCAACGATTCGTGAAATAAAAAATTGGTGAATTACAAACGTTTTTTTTCGTTCATTTCGTTGGACTCCAACGTTGGAAACTTCAGCGTCGTGATTTTCAGTAGTTCAGAGAATACTTTAAATCGACGCATTTATTATATTTTTTTTCTTTCAATTGCGACCTTTTCGAACTCTGTAACTCAACGCATTGAAGAGATATTAATTATTTATTTTTCAATTGCATCAAAAAATAGGGCGGGTTTTCGCACACATTTTATTCCAATATTCGATTATATGAATGCACTGGAATGTTTTCGTCTTATCAACTCATTGGCGTTGTCGACCGTTCCACATTTTTTTAGTCCAGATTCTCCCTGAAGGTCTGCACCTTTCCGGGCTTCCGCGAGACCAGAGTCTGTAAATCCACGAACGATACAGCAACTCCAATTGAAAAACGATATTTCCTTACGTTTAAAACTCCGATATCGAAGATTCGTTTGTACCGCGGTATTTCGTGGACATTTTTTTCCCGGGGCTTCCGTTCCTTCGACTCGCTCGTCTCTCCTATATATGCTTTGAAACAATATCACATGCTTAACAATTGTCACTTCCAGCTATATGTGCGCACATAAATATCGCGAGGAGTCAGACGCATTGCTAAGCCAAATATGCATAATAAAACGGACTCGCGTGCATCCAACAATACACTGCGCTTCTATATTAAAAGCGGAAATTGATACGGAGAAATATAAAACCCTGATATTAAAGCTCGTTGAGGGGTTTGTGTGCACGTATATGCGTAGAGACATTCCGACTCGATGTGCTCTTATTCTTTCGCGTTTTTTTAGCAACATTTGAAATTCTGTGTGCCTGGGCTTACGAAGACTCGTCATATTCTGTGTGCCATGTGTTTTTTCTCTTATTTGTCAAGCCAAACCCTAACTCGTCGAGAGAAATTATTCATGTCGAAATATAAAAAGTATCGAAGCCAAATAATAATCGTTATATTGAAAGATGAGCTATAGTTGTAAATCAAAAGTAGTTACGTGCATATCATTAACAATGGAAATCGACGACGCTGAAGTTTCCAGCGTTGGAGTCCAACGAAATGAACGAAAAAAACGTTTGTAATTCACCAATTTTTTATTTCACGAATCGTTGGTACTGCTTGAAAAACTACGAATCGCAAATTTGGCAGGAAACAAAATAGGAGAATTACTGGAATTATTGATGATGCTGAAGTTTCCAACGTTGGAGTCCAACGAAATGATGGAAAAAACTCTCCAATAATTCCAGTAATTCTCCTATTTTGTTCCCTGCCAAATTTGCGATTCGTAGTTTTTCAAGCTGCACCAACGATTCGTGAAATAAAAAATTGGTGAATTACAAATGTTTTTTTTCGTTCATTTCGTTGGACTCCAACGTTGGAAACTTCAGCGTCGTAATTATTGGAGAGTTTTTTTCGATCATTTCGTTGGACTCCAACGTTGGAAACTTCAGCGTCATGGAAATCGGATGAAAAAAGGGATATATAATTAATGTATGACGCTGAAGTTTCCAACGTTGGAGTCCAACGAAATGATGGAAAAAACTCTCCAATAATTCCAGTAATTCTCCTATTTTGTTCCCTGCCAAATTTCCGATTCGTAGTTTTTCAAGCTGCACCAACGATTCGTGGAATAAAAAATTGGTGAATTACAAACGTTTTTTTCGTTCATTTCGTTGGACTCCAACGTTGGAAACTTCAGCGTCGTAATTAATGTACAAAGAATAACTGAGCGGAAGTTTCAAAAGAAAAGGGACGATTTTCGTGGTTGGGAAGTTTCCACTTTTTCGTTTATCCCTATTGTTTTTTGACATCGTCGTCAATTTATCTTACAAATTCAGTGATTCGGTTTCAAAATATCAATCATGAATTATCATGAACACCACAAAAGTCTTTTGAGCTCCCAAAAAAGCATCCAAAAACTCGAACGTGTAGGTAAACATTGGAGTATATATCTATGTATGGACACACACGTCTCGTGTGTGCAAATGTAAAAATGTCACATTTATATGTATTTATATATATATAAACGAAGAGCACTCGCACTCGTGAGAGGCCGAGCACTCTAAAATCCCCTCGGAGGGAAGTGAAACTGGGTCACGAAGCTTAAGCCTGGGTGCCAAAAAAACGCGTGTTTCGTTGAGATCGTGAATCGTTTGGCTGGAATTAAAACGAATTTAGGTAGATTGAAAAAATAAAAGGGAGATGATTTCTCCGGAAGATTCGAGGGGAAAGAGTTTCGGAGGTTATAAGGTGGAGAAAGTTGGGAAAAAAGGCCGAGAGAGGGAGAAAAAGGAGTAGGAGGGTGTCGAAGGGTTACGGTAAAGATTTGGGTGGGTGTACGAGGGGTGAGGCACCCGAGACGTAACCAGACTGCAGATACGGTAGACATGTTTTCATCGATGTATGAGCGGGTCGAAAATATTTTGACATACGTATTTTTTACGATACATTCATAACGATGTTTATTCACGAATAATTTTGAAGTGAAAAGAAAAAACACAAAGAAAACTGACACTCACCTTGTCCGAAGGGATATTTCGCGAACTCATGGTAGTCGAGCTGGAAAATCGAGGTTTTCGGAATCCAGAGGCCGTGCGTTGTAAAAACCAATAGCACAAATCCTTGCGACACACAGGGAAATATAATGGAATTAAAAGAGGGATGCCCAAGGTTTAGAGCTGTGCTAAAATTTGATTTTTATCAATTAACGCTTTCTATCACGTCAAGCAAACGACCGAAGTTTGACAGCAACGCGGTACTTTAAGACCGGTGTTGCTCTTCTTTTTTTTATTTAATTTGTATCCTTGGGGACAAGGGGGCGGGGGCACCGAACACTCGATAACAAACCAAAAAACACTGTTAGGACTGCTGTGTATATTCAACACTATACGCTTTCACGTCACCAGGGAAAACAAGGAACAAACGTTATTTATCACCACTACACCATCGTCGTTTGTCGATAATTCTCGCTTCAGAAACGTCGTTTGCTCCTTTACGCTCGATTTCTCTCTCTTTCTCTCCCTTTCCTCCTCTTTCTATCTCACGGCGAGTGCCTAGCTCGTGATTTTCTCTCTCTCTCCCAAGAAGAAATGATATTAATCACTCCGCGAACCCGCGCCCGTTTTACTCCTTATGTGTCAATGATGTTTTTTTTATTCCCCACCCGACCGTTGCTCGTACACGTCGGGCGTCAAATATTTGAGCAACATTTTCGCTGATTATGATATTATACTTGTATAAAAAAAAAAAACACCCACTGCACAGTGCACGAGCTATGCTTTAAAACACCACCACCTCGCGCACCCACTGTCCCCACAGTGTGTCTCCCCTACAATGGCCCGAGCCCAAACACATAAAATGGCGTTTGCTGGAGCACCAATGCATCCTGGGAAAAACGGCGGCTCTAACCATAAACCAATGAAAGACTTACTCAGTACGGAGAAGCATCGAAATTATTATTCGAGAATATGAGTGTTGCGCCGTCTAGGAGAGCGAAGTTCAATTAATCAATAATATCCGTTTTCATGTAGGTGATTATTACGACTATTTTACCGATTGAGAATGCTCAAGTCATATTTTTTAAATTCAGACAATAGTTCAAATGCTTCAGAACGAAATCCTAATATGAGAGGAAATTCGCTTTTTTCAAATTTGCTTAATTAATTTCAGAGTTCCATTCGAAGTTTCAACTAATTTTTTTTCAACTTATTTTTAATGTTTCAATAGATAATTGATTGAAAATAAGCTTTTAGCTTATTTTTGTTCTGCAAAAGAACTTTTATTATTTAAGTAGATCTTGTAAAATATTGTTTAAAAATATTCTACTAGCGTCTATTCTAAAAATAGCTAAATGTTTTTTGTGCTACTGTAGAATAAAAAATTCGCAGTTTCATATTTTTACATAACTGAATTGGTGAGCAATATCTTTTCATCCTCTTTTCTGTAACAGAGGACAGAATTCTTCACACCAGAGTTGTCAATCAGCTTTTGTCTTGCCGAATGTATAAACATAACCTTAAAAAAAGAAAAACAAAATATCGACCATATCGACTTCATTCTCAATCCGTCGCTCGTAGCAACGCGTGTAAATAGCTCAACATTGAGCATGCGCAGAAGTTGAAATGTGGAAAAATAAATGTGAACGAAGAGTTGCCAGCCAGCCCCTACTTCGTTAGGAGTTTAGGAGGCAGGCAGGAGGTTGTTGCTGCTTTCTTGCTTTCTCGTGTTACGATTGCACGTCAAAAAAGGCAAAACCGTGTTATCGAGTTTAATTTTTTCACATAACAAAATGTGTCGGACTTACACTCGGATTTAGTGATCATCGGTTTCTGGCGACTGATGTCAAATGGAATTTGAAGAGATGGAATTATTTTTTCAGAAATAGAAAAAGCCCGATGGGCCATTCAATTTGTGTGCGGAAATCCAAGGAATTGTCCGAACGAAATGTCGGCGATCATAGATGACAAAATAGTCGCTGGTGCTAAAAGCTCTACCGGTGTGAAAGAGGATCCTCTCATAGCTTTGACAGTAAGTACCTAAAAATTTAACAGAAATGAAAAGATTTTCAGAAAGCTGCAAAGCTCGTGTATTCATTGGGTACTCTCTTTTTTTAATTTTATTCTCACAGTTCTCGAAGTTGTGGATTCGTCAAGATGAATGAGATTTCCATTGATGATTTTACAAAAAATTTCACATATTTGATGTCAATGATTAGCATTCTATAATTTAAAGTTTATTTCTTTTTCTCAAATCTTTTGTTCTAAGACCGGTGATCTGTTTTTCAGGAAAAAGTAAAAATGCTGTATCACTTCAGAGATCATTACTTTGAAACGCATGCTATCACAAGTGCAATAGACAAGAGTAGAGATGTAGAAAGAGAGATGAAAGAGACAGTTGCAAAGTTTGATGAATGTAAAGGTTACGAGATAGATGGATCCCGAGCGAGGTATTACTATTTAAAGGGGAGAGCTTTGAACGTCGTGGATCGCTATATACCCCAAGCAGAAGAACTTTTAAGTAAAGCGGTAAAGCTCGAGCCCAAGCTGTTGGAAGCTTGGAACGAGCTGGGAGAGTGTTATTGGAAGAATAACGAGATAGAGCAGGCAAAGAATTGTTTTGCGGGTGCATTACCACATGGTAGAAACAAAACGTCATTAAGAAATTTGTCAATGGTGATGAGGCAAGAGCAAGCGGATTCACCTGAGCAAAGGGTAAAGAATGTTCAAAGTGGAGTAGAATATGCAAAGGAAGCTGTGAGTTTGGATACCAGTGATGGAATATCGTGGACTATTCTTGGGAACGCTTATCTCTCCTTGTTCTTCACACTACCCAGAAATCCAACCACATTGCGACTTTGCATGACGGCCTATGCACAAGCGGAGAAAGATACTGTTGCTCGAAGCGATCCTTATTTATTTCTGAACAAAGCAAATGCCCTGAAGTATCAGGAAGAATATAAAAGTTCTCTGAATGCTTTGGAACATGCAGCTCTTCTCGATCCAACCTGGGAACTGCCTCGAACGAAACGTGAGGAATTACTCAAATACGTCAAAGACGTCCAATCCTCTATCAATAACAAGGGACGCATGAAGCCTAAACGACTTCATCAACTTGTTCAGTCATTGGATGAGAAACACTTAGGACCTTACAAAGGTGGAACCTTTGGTTCTGGAGATACTTATGTTAAATTAAAACTTATCCCTCTTAAAGATCTCAGTACAGGTATCAACCTGGAAAAACTTGTTTTTGGCAAAGTTATCTGTTGGATACAGGACTCGGAAAAAGTGCCATTGTAAGTAGTTTTTCAGATGAATATTTCGAGTGGACTGATGGTGATTTTTTTCGTCCATTTTATCGAATTTCTCGCTTTCATTTCTTTTCAGTAGACATGAATATCATTTTTTTCATCTGTTTATTTGAATGTTTGTGTTCCAGCTCATTTTGTATCGTTGATCAGGAGAAAACGTGTGTGGCTGTGACAGTTTACAATTTGGCTGAAGGCCGAGGAGTCTCTGTTGGTGATTCAGTTGCAATACCAGAGCCATTTCTTACTCATCACATTTTTTCGTACGATGAAAATGTTGGTAGCCTTACCGAATAAATGGTGACAAATCGGCATTTGACGATACTTAACGATATATATTAATTGCTTTTTGTCAGCAGGAATTTAATTTTAAATCGATACGCGTCGAGACGCCCATGGTGCTTGTCTTGAACGGTAGAAAATTGGGACGCGATTATCAGGCTGGCGTAAAACTCTGCAGTTACAACAAACCGGATTAACAATTTACCATCTGTACTAAAAATGAATGAACCGAACGCAAATCCTTATGACGGGGACAAGAAGATGGGAGAGCATGGATATCTGTCAACGAATGCAGGAGAGAAAAAAGACCAGAAAAGTGAGTGAATCGGTCGGATAAAAAGTGATGGTATGATTTTCAAACCTCTCGACAGGGGAATTATGTCAATTATGTTGCACGTTGAGATCACAAGTGAAAAAATCATTTTAAAAAATGGTATTATGTTTTTTGATGACGAAGAATGACGTATATTTTTCTCCGTCGGGGAATTCGCCTTTCGCAATATCGTGCCAATAAAATCAAATTCGCACTGTAGCACAAAAGTTCTAAGTATATTCGAGAAAAGCAAACACACGAGGATCGATGATATTTTCGAATAATAATGAGCAATTTGCGTTCAGTAGGATTGAAGAAGAACGAACAATACTTGTTGTGATGTATTATGAAGTGGATGAAAAAATATACGGCGACATAACATGTTTTTTATCAACGATTATATAATAAACACTTATTTTTCAACATAATAATGCCAATCATGTAGTTAACTTTCTCGTTTTATCCTCAAAATTTACGGTGCCCGGTCTTTTCCCATTTACTATCCTCAAGTCTTAAGCCAATTACTATTATGGAAGTTCGAGACTTTCGGATAGATGCTATAGAATTTATCCCGTATATAAGGAACAACTGAGACCAGGGAGCTTTTTCAAATTTCATATACATATACTCATACAACAGTGAGCTATCATATAAATTACGTTCATGACAAAAATGTTTTCGTACTAGACATTAGACACGAAAAGTTGCTAAATTTTTTCGTTCGAAAGAAACGATTTTCATTGTTTGTCTAACTTAAATGAAATTTATAAGTTGCATTGTCACGAGCCACGTATTTTTAAAAAATGAGTGTTTCAGCAATATTACGTGTTTTTAAGCATAAATTATCCAAAACGGAAGAGTAAAATGGTTGTATATAGCTAGAGCATAAATAATCGGAGCCGAGATTTCTACCGACACTTCGGCTGGTATTTTTCTATCGTTAAAATAACAATTGTGCTTACGCGAAAATATGTGGTATTAACGAACTTATTCGTAAAACTTATCCTAGTCATGAAATCGAAAAAATGTGAAATCAGATAGATTTCGGGCCCTTAACGTCGATTCTGTGAAGTTGAAGCGAGAGCGTTCGAAGACGAAGAACTACGAAAAAAAATAGCTCGACTAAAAATTATATCTGATTGGAATTTCCGTACTTCGTCATGCAATAAAAATCTGAAAAAATTCAACAATATTTGAAAAGCTATGAACAACAATTATCAATAATAATATTGCCCAAAAGTTAATAACAAGTTATTTAAACAATTAATTATTCAATAATTTTGTGGTGACCTATTGTTTTTTTTACGAATAAAATGTGTGTATTTTACTGAATGCTCATCAATTTTTTCAGAATTTTCATGGATTTTTGAAATTTCTTGAAAAAATTTTGAAAAAAATTTTTAAACATTTGAATTTTGGATATGTTTTAGAAGACATATTTACCATCAGTTTTGAAAAGTCTCAAGGTTACTGGATCAAAAATGTACAAATAGAGCCACTTAAAAAATTTAAAAAAGGAAATTTCAAAAATCCACGAAAATTCTGAAAAAATTGATGAGCATTCGGAAAAATACACACATTTTATTCGTAAAAAAAAACAATAGGTCACCACAAAATTATTGAATAATTAATTGTTTAAACAATTTGTCATTAACTTTTGGGCAATATTATTATTGATAATTGTTGTTCATAGCTTTCCAAATGTTGCGGAATTTTTTCAGATTTTTATTGCATCACGAAGTACGGAAATTCCGATCAGGTACAATTTATCAGCTGGGCTATCCATCCAGTAACACCTTAAGTTTTGTTTTACCCGATAGATTTTCCGGCGTTTCCGGTAGCGTAGGTAGTGACATAATGCGAGCCTATTCCGACAAGGAATGCCATCACACTCCAGAGGTTTTCGGGCGAAAGTCTATTAATCATTTGTACGTTTATGGATCCGCAATTTCGAAGTCATTAGGTGAGCCCGCGATTTCTTTGTCATCCTGAACTATTTCGACTCTAAGAAGGGCGTAGGAGTAATTTTCATTGATGTTAGAAGCATCTACACCGAAACGCTCAGCTATAGCAGATGCAGTCCAATTTTTCGTCAACGCTTTCCAAGGTTTACTGACTCCCGCAAAATTGAAATGATGGAAGTAATTTTTCAACAAGTCATTGACAGTTCCGCAAAGCTTCAATTCGATATTTCTCTGAGCGAACGGTATTTGATGTATTCGATCTTCTGGATTGTGCGGCACGGCCGATACATTTTTAAAAATAGCAATATTCTTATGGGGATGAGGCCACGTTCCTGCATTGTCCCCGTGTATGACGCTTATCGAATTTTCTATCAAGTATCCGTAAGTACTGTATAAATTGAATACATTGCCCAGTTGTGGCTTTACGGGCTGCGCGAATCCGATGTTCATCATTACCGAAAGCAACGGTAATAGTACCATCCCACGATTCCGAATCTTGCAATCAGTTCCCGTCCTGCGAAACCGTGGTTGCAACGAATAAAAAATTTTACTATTCGTTGGAGATGAAAGCAAATAACCGTTAAAAGTTACTATGATGAAATGATAAGGATAAGATTCTGGTTATCGCTACTTCAACCGATATGGGAAAAGAAATAACGTTTGCTGACATTATGTAAATCGATTTCAATCATTCTCGCGTGTACCAATAAAATGTTTTTTACGCTCTTGGAGTCAATTCTAACTGGGATGTTACAGCGAAGTTGCGTACTTTGAATCTTATCTTTCTATCATCAAATATGAGGATAAATACAAGTGGAATAACACATAATGGCGTTAGATCTCAGTGACTTGAAATGCAAAAATCCTGCGCCATTAGTGAAGTTTGAAGTTTAGTTTTACGGGAACGGAGAGGCGAGGAACAAGGTAATCACACTTGTTATTATAAATTTTATCAACAATACCTGATGAGTCTGTGAAGTCAAACTGTGCTGAATCGTGAAATGGACCACTTGGAGCTTATCTTTATATATCGCCAAATATTCCGGACGAATATACTAGACTAAACTGTGCGATATACTCTGAATGAAATAACCCTGCAAAGACTATTTCGAAAGTACATTTATAAACTGAATTTCGCAACGATTATATACTGACGAGGGGGCTTAATAATTCCTTTGGCGATAAAAAGCGCGAACTATTGGCACGCAAACAATTAACAAAGAATAGAAAATTGCGCGATTAAGGTGATCTTTCATTCGCGTGGTGCTTGCCTGAGTGCGAAAGAGATAGTTGCAAAATGGTTACACGTTTTACTCGGACATCCTTGATTTTTTGAGAAAAATAAAAGTTACACCTTGTTCTCTAATAAAATGAGAATACCGTGTAATTTATATTTTCATTCAAATATCAACCTACTCGGAATAAAACGTGCAGCAGGATTTTTACCGACTGAACAACTTATAGATCACGTTAAGCACGTCTTGTATTATCGTTGAGCCGCGATGAAAAATTGTATGTAATTTAAAATTATCAAGACGTTTATTGCATATGATGAAAAAAATGCCAGCACCATCTCTCCCCCAGTCATATATACGTGAATTCACAGATTTTGTTACCCCTCATAACTTAAGAGGATGGATCAGTCAGTATATCGCAACCATGAGTGCAAGAGAGATAGTTGCAAATTTCGAAATCGAAATTCTTTGACAATGTTTGACCGATTAAAAAAAGGCTCTGTCAGTCGATTTTTGCCATCGTTCTGCGTAGGCTGACAGAGCCTTTTTTTAATCGATCAAACTGTGTCAAAGAATTTCGATTTCGAAAATTCCAAGTGAGGTTAGTCGACTGATCCATGCTCTTAAGATCTTAAAGAATTTTTCAAAAAATGACACATTGTGGAGTACATAGTAGAAAATTAACGATAGATAAACTTAGTACATGTTCTAAGATTAATATCGTTAAATTATTACTATACCATGGTTTCCGGTACGATACCAGCGGAGTTACGTTAATACGGTGAAAAAAAGACCCAATTTTAAGAATTTTTTTAAACGCTATTGGTAATACAAATTTATTTTATTGATTGTGACATCACAATACAATATATGAAAAATCTTTTCTGAATTTTAGAAACTTAAATATCAATAATTAACTCGATGATAAATCGAAGTCTACTCAACCGGTTCTTTTGAAATGCGACATACAAACTTCCTTACATAATTGACCAGTGCTACTACTAGTAGTAGTAGTGATCTTAGCGAGTGGGGCCACGAGGGTCCACTATTAAGCACCCAGAGCCATGGTGGTTCCTTTGTGCTGTCTCGCTCTTTAATCGGTAGTCAACCCATGCGCATTTATCCCGGCTTTTTCAGCCAGGTAGCACATTTGGGTAACTTTCACATTCGATACTTCTCCGGGTTCGACGAACATTCGCCCCCAGGTTTTGTACCGGTAGATTGCCAAGGTTGGGCAGCGACATAGGATGTGTGCGCTGCTCTCCTCTTCTTCCCCACATAACCTGCATTCCCTGTGCTCAGCTAGGCCCATTGTGTGGAGGTGTGACCTGAGGCCAATGTGTCCCGTTAGTAACGCAATGTCCATGCGAAGTCTTTCCCTCCCCAGGCCTAGCAGCTCCTTGGTTCTGCCTATGTTGGGTTCTTTCATCCAAAGTTTGGCTTGCCTGCAACCTGTTCTCGTTTTCCAGAGATGAAGGTGTTGGCGTGTTAGCCCGGTTTGGATGATATTCTTTCCAGTGGCAAAGGGGACTCCGACCACCTGGTGTGCAGATAGTGTCTCCGTACCCCTTTTGGTCAGCCCGTCGGCCACCTCGTTTCCGTAGAAACCTTGGTGACCTGGTACCCAGGTCAGTGTGACCTTGTTCTTTTTTTCCGCTTCGTTCAGCGCTTGCATGCATTTCCATACAATTGCCGAAACAGCCTCTGGTTTGGTAACGGTCTTCAGGGCCGCCATGCTGTCCGAGTGCACTATTATGTGTTTGCCCGTCGTGTTCCTCTCCAGGCCTATTTTGATGCACTCCAAAATGGTCAGCACTTCGGCCTGGAACACCGTGGTAGCTCACCCATGGGTAAGCTGAGTCTAGTGTCGGTCGCTGGGTTGAAGACTCCGGCCCCGATTGACCTATTATCAGCCCCCGATCCATCAGTGAACCAGGCGTCCACTTTCGGAGAGGTAGTGGGCTGGGATAGCCTCCAGTCCTCTCGTGAGCGGATGATTGTTCTAAAGAACTTCTCGACCTGGAATTTCCTAAGTATTTTGTCCTGCTGGAGTGAGAATGGGCTCCTTTGGGTGAGCCCCGGGTCGGTATGGCCCGCCCCGGTGCTCCTCCAGGTGCCCATGTAGATCAGTCTGTACGCTGATAGCTTTGCCTGGCCGGTGATATCGATGTTGAGGGGGAGGAGGCCGAAGGCCACCTCCAGCGCCGCCGTAGGGGTCGTCCTCATGGCTCCGGCCCCTGCCCTTAAGTAATTACCCTGTAGGCTGGTCAATCATCTTTCATAGGCGACTCTTCCAACGGGGAGTCACCAGACGACGGCTGCGTACTTTAGTCTGGGGAGCAGAATTGCCCTGTATAACCACAATGCCATCCTGGTCCCCATGCCCCATATTTTGCCCATGGCCCTTCTACAGGCCCAGAAGCTTGTATGGAACTTCTTTATTTTTTCCTCTAAATGTCGATTCCAGTTAAGTTTGGGGTCAAGGTAGACTCCTACTTAATGGTTGGCGAGTAGGATATGAGTAGAAAATTGTTCCTATCATGAAATATTATGATAATGCCTATTCAATTATAGACATTAATTACAATATGGATGGTAAAATTCAGTAAGGTTTATCCAAACATGAATATGATACAGTATACCATATTTTTCATATCCAAAACGACTTACTTATAAAGTTACTTGCATTATCTGATCATTGTGAGGATTTTTACCATAATTGTTAGTTACTTTTAAATAACACATGGTCATCCACACCATAGAGATTACATGTTTTGATAATCATGACAGATATAGGTCAATTAACTATGGAAAAATTGTCCTAACAATATTTTTTGGTACATTTTACCATAGAGATGATAACCATACGTGTATAGTAGCAGTAACCACTGCTTTTTTTCTCAGTTAAACTATACCGAAAAGTTTGCTATGATGAGTCATTTCCGTCTATCCAAAAATATTCCCGAAAACAATCGATTTTTTTTACTTTTTAAAGCAGGACCCCCCTTAAGAGTATGGATCAGTCGACTAACCTCGCTTGGAGTTTTTGAAATTGAAATTCTCTGACACGGTTTGACCGATTAAAAAAAGGCTCTGTCAGCCTACGCAGAACGATGGCAAAAATCGACTGACAGAGCCTTTTTTTAATCGGTCAAACTGTGTCAAAGAATTTTGATTTCGAAATTTGCAGCTATCTCTCTCGCACTCACGGTTGCGATATACCGACTGATCCATCCTCTTAAAAATGAAATATAAGAAGTTTACATATCACGACACTGAAGTTTGCAACGTTGGAGTCCAACGAAATGAAGGAAAAACAAAACATTTGTAATTCACCAATTTATGTATTTCACGAAGTATCGGTGCAGGTTGAAAAACTACAAATTGCAAATTCGACAGGGAACGAAATCGTAGAATTACTAGAATTATTATTGGAGAGTTTTTCTTATCATTTCGTTGGACTCCAACGTTGCAAACTTCAGCGTCATTAAATATCGCTCTTTCCAACTTTTCAAGAATACGATTTCATTTTGTTGCAAATGTGCATCATAGCAATTCTTTTGATATCCAATTTTCTGAAAGAAACTGGATTACCAATATCTATAATGGAAAATCCTCTTATTTCCCGAACAGTAAACATCTCATAATTCATTGAAAAACAGAATTAAATATCCTATATTTTCAGTGATTGATGGATAACCTATGCATAAATTAGAATTGTCACAGCTGCGACGACATTGCACTCTAAGACTTTGAGATCAATATGTTACGAAACCTTTCTGTACTCGATGGTAATTGTTGGCTGATTCGTTCGATAACTGATGAGGGAAGTGGACTTTCCCTGCCAACCGAATAAAACTTGAAGCAAAGATTTTGGGCACCAGATATTCAAGGTGGTTTCTTTATCCAGATTCAGAAAACAACAACTGGATGGTCCTCACAAGTGGAACGACATGAGAACAGAAATAACATTTGCCACCGTAACGTAGATCGATTTCAACAATCTACTTTTCTCGCACATGCGTTGTTGCTGTCTTGAAATGCTTCTTAGCATCATTATTATTATGATCTTTGTCGATAAAACAAATAAGGTCGTTACAGCTGCCAGAAATGAACCAAATAAACGCTGCAGCATTATTTTTCCAATTCAAGTTACAAGTTTGGTTTCACGGGATCAAAAAGACGGGAAAGGAGAAGTCGTGCTCTTTTTTTTTGCGACTCCCTTAGCCTCTCGGCAAAATCTTCGTGAATCCATTATTTTTATTTATTTATTTTTTTTTTTTGTCAAGTACATTTGGTGAATAAAAACTAAGCTGCCATTTAGCATAGCGATGCGAGTTAAGGATGTTACGATTTCGATTCAAATTTTTTTATATAATTAGCAATGTAATTCTCGAACGATGCACGTTTTTCGGAATTTTTGAATAATGGCGCTATGGAGCGCAATTCTAGCCTAATCAAAGCCTCATCTTGCAGGACATTGTTGAGTTTTTCGAGCAATAGTGGATTCCGATGCAGCTTCATCAAACTCGTGTATGCATATTCGGTGTGTCGACCGCGAAGCTCCGTAGCTATCCAATTATCGAGCGAATGATTCCGACTCGTTGATTGTACTGAACCAACTTGTATTGCATTTGCGGGCGAAAAAATATAGCTCAACTCGAGCAACGGTATATTGAATAAACCTCGTATCTTTATTTCATCCTTGAGAAACTCGAAATAGTTGGATACGTAGACGAAGACCTGGAAAAGACAATAGACTTTCATCGATGTAACTTAACGAAAATCATTTTACTTTATTTCGTCGCGAAAAAATGTTTCACGACCGGATGAAACATTATTTTTGAGAACATGGTCAGTGCCGAGATAACTCGCTATGGTGAATTTGAGAGAGTGAAATTCTTTGACACGATTCGATAGATTATTTACCGAGCGCCCATTTTTGTGACATTCTTGCATGAACTTTTGGTGATCTATCAAATCGTGCATGTTGGAAGATTTCAATTCCGAAAATTGAAGGTCAGGCTGGCTCGCTTATCCCTATTTCTAATCTTTAACGACAGTGCCATGAAATTTTTCGAGAGTTCATATGACGAACCGCAGCTTGAACAACGATGGTCAACGCGTGAAACAATTGAAGATTGTTCAATGAACGGAAGAAATAGTTTACAAAAACTCATGAAACCGAATATTAAATAATGGTCGTATGAATACGATTTTTCTAGCTATAGAGGTCATAGAAAAACAGAATAATTACATCTTTAAAACTGCATTGCGATTTTTAATGAACTGTTTTATAGACTTAACTTGAAAGTGAACTGTTGCATTAATTGGTGTATCGCCATATAAAGCTGGGTCTTGTCACTCGGAAATTGTACGAAAAAGGTGACGTTACACGTCCGGAAATATGTGTTATAGAAACAATGCTGCTACATATCGATCCGGATGAATAACATACGTTTATTTGTCCAGATGAAATCAATGCGACAACAGAAAAAAATCTAACCGGAATGATAAAATGAATATGTATTGTCTTCCGGAATGATGATCTACTTTCAGGTTCATATGAAAGCATAAGCACAAAAAATAGCTCTTGCTTGTCCAGAAATGTATTCTGAAACCATTTGGAAAAAACTTTGGACACGTAGGAATATATTAGTCGTCCGTCGATCATAAAAACCCACGCATGCATCGAAGCATATTTGGAGGTATGCCATAATAACGGAACATCATATAAATAGTCGATTATAGGGGGAAGTATTCATAGAAATTGTTATGCGCGAAATAAATTCGCCAAAAGCAGTGTCACCTGACGAAAGTGATCGCGATGAAAATTCTCTTAGCCTAACGTTAAAATGTACGGTAATCGGTTCGATTGAACAAAAAAGCTTTGGAATCGTGAATTTTCGTACCTGATAAAGGGCGTTTCCAGTAGTATACGACCTGATATAATGTGAGCCATATTTCATGAGGAAGTTGACAAGTTCGGACTCATCATCGTAGTTGAGGCGATTAATGTCTTCCGCCATGGCATCAGTAGGCTCAACGTTCTGAGGTGAAGCGGCAAGTGTTTGGGAATCGCGGAACCTTGCGTACTTCAATAAAATGAAGGAATAACCTTTTGTGACATAGGTAGCGTTGATACCGAAACGGCTAGCAATCGCGGCTTCAGACCAGTCCGCGTAGAGCGCGTGCCACGATTTTTCTATTCCCTCAAATGAAAATTCCCGAAAAAAAGCCTTCAACAGCCCTTCAACGGAATCGCACAGCTCCAGTTGAATAGTGCCAGTAAACAAAACAGGAAAGTCTTTCGTGCGTACTATTTTCGGTATCGGGGCTGGGTTTTTCAAAATGTTGATACTTTCCTCCCGAAAGAACCACCGAGTATAATCGTTCATAGGCATAACTCGCATTTTTTTGCCAAGGAGTCCATAACGATTGAGCATTGTAACTGAACCACCCAATTGTGGCTTTTGTGAGCGCGTGACACTGATGTTGATCGCCGTCACAATCATCAGTAGGAGTAATGGTCCAGAAGTCTTCATTTCGTTTACGCTGCCTGATCGTTTCCAACTGCTTTCAAACCGCGTCTAAAATTACAATAAAAGTATTTAAATTAATGTAGAAGGGGGATTTTTCCCTCTGTCCTTTTGTTCATTAATATACCAGGCGCAAACTATTTTTTCGCGTTTTTTACATTTTTGTAAGTAAATACAACAAGTAATATTTCAAACAGGAACGTTATTTTAATATTAATATATTTTCAGATCTTTTGAAAACTGCAATTACGTGAGACCATTTTGGTATCCGTTATGCTATTTTTAATTTCCTTTAAATTCCGATGTCTCAATTTTAATATAAGTTTTTTATTATTTTAATCAAGATTGCATACCGTGCTTTTCAAGATTAAAAATTTTTGTAGATGAACCGAAAGTTTCAAAAGATTCCGTTCTTCCGTAGTATCTTTCAACAAACTGAAGGCGAAGCGAGAAAATTTCGCCTTATATAGGAATTTTTCATCCGTATTATGAATATATAGACGAAGATATCAAATGACAACATTAGAAAGAACAATTACTATACCGATAACAGTTGCGTGACGCAAGTCTAAAAAAAATATCATTAAAAATTTGATGTATTAATAACTGTCGCTCGAAAATGTGGCGCATGTCAAGAAAAGAGATCGCAATCGTATATAGGAAAGTACGTTTTTTCTGCCTACAGAGAGATAGAAATAGAGAGAGAGAGAGAGAGAGAGAGAGAGAGAGAGAGAGAAAGAGAGAGAACTGTATTGTTTGAAATATTTGCACAGTTTTCGAGATGGTTGAAATTCATTCAAGCGGTCTAATGAAATGTCAGTTTATCTTTTGCAACCATTTCACAGCCTTTTAATTTTAATAGGAATATCATTGAGTATCGGAGTCTTATATATCTGCATGGATTATTTTATGTCTAGATTTTAATTATAAACTCAAAATATCTGACTTATTATTAGTCAACTAAAAAAACCTTATCAATTCGCGCAATAGTCTAAACCGATGAGAACGTTCTCAATATCTAACGTATTTTATCGGTTTGCGTCGTGAACTACCGTATTTCCAATTCTCGTAATCATATCGCTGAACAAATATTACACGGCACGTGTATTAATTAAGGTCTCCGCGACAGATAGTTTGTCGTCCTTAAGAAGAAGCGTTTTTTTGTTTTATTGGGAGTAGTTTATTAAGGAGCAGTTGAGGGTGGTGTTTTAGCTGCTGTTGGGTGGTCGAGTCCGGCTTTTCGATAGTTCGGCGTCGTGGATCTGTCACTGGTTGCTAAGGCTTGATTGAAATTTTCGTCGGCACGTGAATTGATGGATCGAATAGTGTCGGATTCTTTTCAACTCCCTCAGCCAGTTCATTGTACGCAGTCGGGGTCAGCTACTTCGATTTGAAGCGGTGGTGACCTTTCAGGCAGAAATCCAACGACTTAATCGACACCTTTATACCTTAATCAGCCTGATCAAATCAACTCGTCATTCTACGATTTCAATAACTGTGCTGCAAGGTTTTGAAAAGTTCGTCTCACAAGAGCGGTCGGTGGACTTTCTTTTATGGTCATTGTCTATCGAGCTTAACGATGATACGTTGTTTGCTAGGATGATTTGTGCGAGCTAAACGGAGTCCTGTGAGTCCCGAACCTTTGAGTGATCGAGAACATTTTGTTGACGAACCTGCGAGGATATCGTAGTCGGTATAGTCAGTTAATTCATTTAGTTAGTTTGACAAATTTTATTGATAATAAGACATTTTTTGGTAATTGTGTCAAATCATGGCTCCACCTCAAAAAGGATCCAAATTTCTTTTTATCATTTCCTAACACTAATAGATGGTAACCCACGCAATATTAAAGAGGCGCATGACTTTTAACCCCTTAAAAAAAATAAATTACAATTAGTAGCAATATTTAAGTTTGCAAATCACGGCTCCACCTCGTATAATTTAATACAATTTAAACAGCACCATTAAAAGGAGCGACCTCGAAAATAGGAAATGATACATGCGAAATCTGGCTAGGTGACGTTAGAAACTTCAAACTGCTGTAACCGTTGAACGGTTGATTCTAGGCCAATGACTCTCAGGTCTTTTTTGTAGGGAATTTAATTTTCTACAAAAATACGTAAGTAGAATATCTGTGCAATTTTTTTTACAGATGATATGGAACAATGTTCACCGAAGTTTTTTTTTCACGTGTTATTCTTATGGAAAATTGAAGTATGCGGCGGGCCGGCCGAAATAATTTTATTTTGAGCTATCCTTTCTAGCTCCATTGTTTGGCATAATAAGAAGAAAAATGCTTGTGGAGCCCGAAAAAAAAATATCAATTTTTTTCGACACACCCTAGTGTATATTTTTAATTCCTCGCGTTCAGTTTTTCAAGTTTGAAAATGTTTTATCGCGGTCAAACTCGATGGTATATGAATTATTATAACATTTGTAAGTTTTTAGGAAAAATAATAAAGAAAAAACGTAATTAGATTTGCGTTTGTTGTTGTCGCAATCTGCTTGGGCAGTAGGTGGATATTCAAGGTATTGTACATTTTTTAATATAATTCGGTGTGGTACTTCGTATTTTTTGCGTAGATTTTTATTTTCGTTTTTGCATATAACTTTCAATAAATCTAACGGGTTAAGTTTGTTTTTGTAAAACTTGAGTGACATCTTCGTAATAATGCATGTTTTCGATTTCTTCTATTTTGTACATATTATCGATTATATCAGTGTTGAAATTCATGTTTTTCTTCGATACTATTTCGTGGGCATTTGTTTGCGTTATTTAAAGCTTATGGTAGTTGGTTTTACATGTGTTCCTCCAGACCGGATATATGAAAATAAGGGAATAGGGCCAATGCACGTTCTATATGTATGGTTAGCTTTTCTTATCCTGGCACTGATGTTACTGTAAGTGTTAGAGTTTGATTATACATTTTTAATTCTTCAAGTATTCTCATTACGACTTCTTTGCTCCAAGAACTGGTAAATATACCCTTATGTTACAGACAGTAAAAATTGCTATCCGTGTGCGTGAATTTTTTGGTACGTCGTTTATATAAAAAAAAAAAGTATAAGCCCTAATATGGATCACTGAGGAACTCCCACGACTATATTTCTGCGTGTACTTGTTGAGTTTCCCACAAGTACTTTGAGTTGCCCACAAGGCTCTGTTTCTTGGATAGTCCGGAATTGCTGTGACAGTTCCAAAATTTATATATTTGTCCGCTAAGAGAAACCATCGTTGATCCCCCGTCAATGGTGCAAGAATTAAGATAAGAAAATCAGATACAGTCCCGTTCAAAAGTTTGGGTTCACCCATCGAAATTTCTATCTACACTAAAAGTTCGATAACTCGATCAAAAGTCAACGGGATCAAATTTAACGAGGGTCATTTTAAAGAGGATAAATTGAGCTTCATTTTACCGCTTCTCAAATTTGTTTACGATTATTTTTTCAGCTGGCACACGCTTTAGAACACCGCCGTTTTTCGATAAATTTGTGGCCTTCGTAAACGGGCTGCCAATGTAGTAGACATTTTTTTCCATGACAGCTTTGAACGGGATAAAAAAGCTTTATTTTTGTTTTTTAAAAAATATCGTACAATTTTTTTCGCTCGGTTATCCTCATTTTAGCTAAAAAGGAGGAGTTTCGGAAATTGTAGCGTATTTCGAAAACTGTTGGGGTTCCAAGGAAATGTCAAGAGGGTGAAAAGTTGTATCGGTTTATAATAAACTTGTTCTAGTTATTTTAGATTTCTTTTCTGAACGTTTTTTTTCGATTTTTTTGGTCAGGTCTCGACTGAAAGTAACTAAAAAATTATGAGGTTTGGGATAAAATTTCAAGAGATTTGAAAAAAAATTTTATATATTTAAAAAATTGTCATTGAGCTCGAAATTATAAGTTGAAACTTTTGTCTCTCTTGAAATTTTATCCCAAACCCCATCATTTTTGAGTTACTTTCAGTCGAGACCTGACCAAAAAAATCGAAAAAAAAATGTTCAGAAAAGAAATCTAAAATAATCCGAACAAGTTCATTATAAACCCACACAACTTTTCACCCTCACGACATTTCCTTGGAACCCCCACAGTTTTCGAAATATCTACGCTACAATTTCTGAAACTCCTCCTTTTTCGCTAAAATGAAGATAACCGAGCGAAATAAAATCGTACGATATTTTTTAAAAAACAAAAATGACGCTTCTTCCATCCCCTTCAAGGCTGTCATGGAAAAAATAGAGAAACAAGTTTCTACTACATTGGCATTTAAAATGATGTTCGTTGAATTTGATTTCGTTGATTTTTGACCGAGTTATCGAACTTTTAGTGTGCACAGAAATTTCGATGGATGAAACCAAACTTTTGAACGGGAGTGTATGGATCGTCAATTTTGTATCCGGTGCGTAATTCGGAGAAGCGACGAGAAACCGAGCGCGAGTACCCATTTTTCATAGTAATATACTTGCGACAACATATATATTTAAATCTCAATTTCTATTTGGACCTGTGTAGACGACGGAATAAGTTTATACAGCATCCTGTGTAAAAATTTGTAAATTGCAAATTTAACTTGAAATAAATTAGTCGAGTTAGACCAGCGATTCTGGTTTAGCAACTGCAAGCGAAACTATACCAATTGTATTTTTAAAAATATGCTTTCTTTTTGCTATGATTACTATTTTATTATGGAATTTATCTTTCCGGATTCTTTTATATTGCGGATTCGTTTTTGTATTCTGAACCTTCAAATGTGTACTTTTTATTTCAGAGAGATAATAACGATGGGTTGGTATATTAAAAACGAGTCAGCAAGTGTTAAAAGAGGTATAGAACTCGTCGAAAAACGCAGCTGTATTGAGTTTAGGATATTTCGAGCGCTGTTATCAGGGTAATTATATACAAGAATGATAAACTGGTAAACTTTAGTTTGACATCAATTTGTGACATTGATACCTGTGAGAAAAAAACGACGTTGTTCAGCAGTTGAGTTATAAAATTCTGCTTACAAAAATCGAAAATTTTAGAATATTCGTTTGAATAAAAATCCATCTATACTCCTTATCATCATGCATGCTTCAAAAATATGTGTGCTTCATAAAAAATGGAATTTTTTTTTTCGTAGGCCGAAAATAAATGTTAGTACATGTAAAAAAAGGAACTTTCCCACAATTTGAGATTTAAAAAAAATATATTTAGCGATCCCTCAAACAACTTTTCTTTTCTTTCTATCTTTTCCTATTTTGAGGAAAATCATCATGGAGAAACTCTAAAAAAAGTCTCTAAGAGAGTAGGGCAAAGTGGAACAGCCGGGAAAAGCAGACCTTCCCCCTGCCCAAATTTTGACGATTTTTTTTCCATTGAAAATCTGCGAAATTTTTGCTGTTCGCCTGAGGAAATGCTTTAAAATCTCAAAATTGGAAAAAAAATTGTTTATATCCCATTTCTGTCATGTTTTTGAGGAATGCAAAAAATCAGCTTTGGGTCCATCGTGCTGGGGTATATTTCGTATTCGCACTATATCGGAGTCCCACCATTGATTCATGGCCCTAGTTTCCGGAATTTCTTCAAAAAAATTTTCCGGGGCACAACAGACGCCGCCTCCAAGAGGCATAAAAATCGAAATATCGACATTTTTCGAAATGTAACAGTTTAGCAGACAGAAAAAAAAGCTCACCAAGACAGCCAAGTCCTCGTCTTTTGAAGACGTTTGTTGCATTTTTTGCGAAGGGTTACATTCGTTGTCCTCTGAAGATTGAATTTACTGTGTAACATGTAAAAAATGGGCACACACCTTGTGTACAAGTGTTGAAGACGAAGATGTCAACTATGAGTGCGATTTTTGTAAAAAATGAATAAAAAATCTTTTTTCCTTATTCGTACTTTGATTACTATTGTGGTTTTTAAAAGAAAGTCAAAAAAGCGAATAGATAGTGAGAAAGTAGTTTGGGATCTATGTTGCTCTGAAATTTGAATTTTTTGGGGATGTTACCGTGGAATTCAACAATTTACCATGATTTATGGTCAGGGCATGATTTGAAACCGAAAAAAAAATTTTATGCATTTTATGAAATTTCAGTTTCGGGAAAGTCCATTTTGCCCCGGAATTCAACTTTATGGGGTAAAATGGACACTGTGTCCGTTTTGCCCCATGTGTCCATTTTGCCCCATATTACCCTATAATCAACTCCAGAAAAATACATCGCCACCGAATTGCCAGTATATTCTCAATGGCACAGGTTATTGAGTCATTATTTAGTCGATACAATAATGTAGAAAAAGAAACGCGAAAAAAATGGCTGCGGAAATAACCAATGGAATTAAAAAACCATGCCACTTCAGAGCACTGGAACCCTTGATGTCTCGGACTTCAGATCAGAGTGGTTTTTCCCTTACTCCGCGAAGAAAGTTTCTGTTCTTACCAACAGGGAGGGAGTACGAGATCTGTATTTCAGGAACGTACCCCGAGCGATCGACCAGTTTACCATACGTCATATGTCGAATCATTTCAAATGATGTTCAATAAAATCTTACTGAAATAGGCTAATGAGCTTTCGAAACATCGCCATAAATAAAACAGTTTTTGCGTCAAGTGGAAATTATGATGCGCAGAACTGTCGCAGTTTTTTAGTACAGTCCAGTCATTAGATACATTTGAAAATGCAAGTGAACTGGGAAGGCTGATTTTTGGATATTGTGCGGTCTCATAGAAAAGCTTCACTTCAAATTATAGACCCAGATTTCCCATGAGCATTTTTTGTGTACTTGAAAGAAGGATTAATTAAATTTTATTTTCTTGCAATAACTCGGCTCTTCGTCGAGAAACAAAAATTGTGATACAATACTGTTTTCTTGCTTTATTTACGTCATGTACATTTTTTAAGTCTTTTACTCTTAAACATCTCCACATAAAAAAATGATTCTCTTTATATAATAGATCAATATGTTGATTGATGTACTATCGCTGAGTCACCCAATTTTTGCAATCATCAAATTATTTACGACAACACCATGAAGCATTTCGAACTTCTTCACAAATTGTGCTGCGACTCATCCAGTTGATGTACCATCGAGACATGACTGAGTGAGCCTATTCGGAAACTAACCCGAGCTCCAATCCATCGCAGCAACTGCACTTCCTCACATATTGCGGTTATTGCGCTATAATTGACCAAGCACTGCATCGGTGCGTGTCACTTGCTAGAAAACTCATCGGTAAAATGACCGTGTTAACACGGTTTTGCAGCGCGTTAACAAATTTGGAGCATTTGCTTGAATCAGCGTGTCAACACGCTATCGCAGCATGTTGACGCACCTTGAGCGTATAGGCACAAGGGCCAGTCACCTTACTGTTTTTGAGACGCTCACTTTATAGTACCAGAGCCCACGATCATAACAATACAGCCAAAACCGCATCAAATCGATGAACACGATTGTCCTAAACTGGAAAATACCCATATCAAAAATTTTCCGCATAGTGTTTGACCTAAGTGAATTTTCAAAAATGTGTGTGTAAAAGTTACCGTTAGACAAGTAGAGGATCCACAATCCGAGGAACGTCAAAACCCAATAAAATTGTCGAAAATTTCGTCGCATTACCTTTCAAGACCATTTTCAAAATGTTAAAAAAATTGACCGATCTGTGTCATAGCAATCTGTCTCAAAATTGTTTGACGTAATAAAATAAGTCGTCCGAGTGTAAAGAAAAAATTTATATCTAAAAAATTTCGTGTAGCGTCTTCTTTTAATCAAAAAAACTTTTCGATTCTCCATTTTCTCCAATTTACCCGGGGTAAAACTGAAGTTGAAGGAGTTAAGGTTGATCCTCTGCGATAGCCCCAACCAAAAGTTATGTACTGTCTGCATATTAAAAGGCTTAATAATTAGTTCGGATCGTAATCAATAACTTTGTAAAGAGCCTATATACGTACCCGGTGCCAGCAGATATAGTACAAATATCATTTGCTTTCGTAAAATTTATTCTAAAAGTATTTTTAATCCGACATCGTGAGTAAATTTTTTGACGGAACTATCCAGGTTACGCTTCAACACACAGAAAAGGTTGTCTATACAGACGACATTCGCTTGTTCGCTTGCAAAATATATCGTATGCAGCCTTAACCTTCGTACTTCTCGAGGCTATATCTGTCAAACTAGATGGTCAATCACCTTGATTTTTTTTCCCAATATCTGTGATATCCTGCTCTAGCTCCTCCTCGTTTTTTATAAACTTCCTAATTTTAGTACTAGCGGTAGAATCAATAATGTGCCGTTTGCTTATGCATAGTCCATATGTTACGTGTTAATTGAGTCAACTTCAATTTCATATATCTCGGGTTCGGGATGGTGAAACTTGTTAAAATTTTATAAAGCTGTTGTTCATATGTTAAACAATACGTATGCCAAATTTAAATAATTTCCTAATTTAACTGTCTCGTGGAGGAACTACCTTAAATAAATGTCGTCTAAAACGTCGCTTCATCCTCGTTGGGTATCGGAGAACTATGAAAACTGAAATCGATTGAGATCATTTGATTTTCGTATGAGCGTTACTCCATATACTTGTGCAATGTATTTGGTCCGCAATAAATTCCTCTCCAATTCCGTTTTGCATATGATGGCAAATTCCAGGTGTCGTAATTGGACAAATCGTCATTCAGAGTTACTGGATTCTGGTCGTTTTTAATTTTATAATTTTTTGTGAAAATTTTGAGTCGAGCTAAATCGACATTAGTAATATTTTTTTTCGTTGTACACAATCCGCATGTGATTTTTTTCAAAATAGGGAATACCTCATCACTGTTAAAAGTGCAGCTGCCCAAATTAGCGAAAGTTTCTTGGATATGCGTTTCCGAATGTTTTTGTCGTTCTTTGGTGTATGGGCAACATTGAAAATTTCTGAAAACAGTTTTTCAATAATCCTGGCAGCCATACGAACCGTTTAAAAAACAATTTATCCGGGTTGCTATGTTACCCGTCGGCTAAATATTTTGACATTTTTGAAAATGCGCTCACGCTATATGCTATGTGCAAAATTTCTGAAAACGATTTTTTTTCACGAAATGACAAAATCTATGTACATTTTCCATATCAGACGTATTGCTATAACACAGGCTGCCTTTTTTTGACACAGTAGAAATGGCCTCCTACGCAGTTGCTACATCTTCGACTGTGACTACCCACCTAGTCGAGTTCAGAATCATATAATCTAACTATTTTACACAGTTTTGGCTGTATTGCAATCGTATACGATTTTGGACGTGGGCTCTCGTACTATCAACATTAAAAAACTGTATCAAATAGTTGTAACAAAAAGTTTATATGTACTTTTTAGATACTAATACGTGCAAAAGTTACCAAAAACGATTACTTCAAGTTAAATAATCGTAAGGGGCAGTTGATAATAAAATAGAAAGCTAAATATTCGGATATAGGGGAGAGCGGGGCAAAACGGGATACCTAAGGAAATATTGAATTTTTCAGGAATTTAAAAAGCTCCGTCTATTTTTTACTCCCAAAAACCAAGTAATGTACTAAAATTTTTTTCAATTAAAAAAAAAACTTTTTCCCCTGGCAATTTCCCTCAAAAATTTGTAAAATTTTTTTTTACTATAATTTTCATTCAGTGCACCTTGGGTGTGTTTTTATTTTATAAAAGTTTGTATTCTCCGTTCACGGAATCATGGATTCAGTGTTAAAATTGTGCGGAGTTGGCACATGATTTGTGTGCAAGTGTGACCACAGATAATAGTCCGTCAAAGTAGAGGAGCTGGGGCAAAGTGGATTTTTCTGAAATTTTGAATTTGGGACAAAGGAGATTTTCCAAAAGTAGAAAAATATAATGTAAGTTTTCAAAAACTTTTTTTTCGAACTCAGGATGTATCTTTAAGGTTTAAGAAACTTTCGTATGAATTTCGTTTCATTCGTATGAATTCGATATTAATTGCATCGATAACTAACATCATCATCATCATCATCATCGACACGTGCGCACTAGGCGAGAGTCCACTTTTGACATGACGCGCAGTGAATTCAATCTTCGATCGATTTCGACTAGAGTTCTTCGCTAAAAATACAGAAAACGTCTAAAAAAAATAATTTATCGACTCTCACAGCTATGTTCTTCTTGCCAACTAACAACTAATTCGGCCCAATATGACAGCCAGAATTAGAACGTAACCCTCAACATTACTCGGAATGAGTTTTGTTTCCATACGCGCTCACGCGTATTAAAATATTATAATGATAATGCGGGCTGTGACAACGTTCTTCTTCTGTTTAAATGAAAAGTCAAGAAACAAAGAACTTTTAATAAAATTCAAAATAAATTAAAAAATGGGGCGAAGTGACACAAAAAATTCACTGACGATTTTGACTAATTTTCTCGAATGTACGGTGAAATTGAATAAAATCTGAATTTCATGAAAAAAAATTGGGCAAAGTGAACAAAAAATTATTCTTTTCAAAAAGTTCACTTGCCCTTTTTTTTTATTCAAAATTAATTCAATTTCACCTTACATTCAAGACATCTAGTCATAATTGTCCGTATAGTACGTTTCTTTTTCGAGGGAAAGTCCACTCTGCCCCATAATTTTTGTTTGACAGAATATAAAACAAGATGCACGGTGCTCAAAGCTTACTCTATGAGATGCTATATTTTTCATTTTGGCTTCCTCACAGAGGAAGCTTTCTGCATTGTTATAAAAGCTTGAAAAAACAATTTGTTAATTTTTTAAGCTTATCGTTTTTCTATTTACATTTAAAATTAAATATTCCGATAACTTTGCTGGAAAGTATAGAAGAAGTACAGACTTATACACAATATCTTACAAAATTTCCAAAAATTAAAACGGTTAGGCAATTTTTCGAAAAATTCATATTTTCGTAAAATTCCAAAAATAATAAAATTTAAACCGCTCAACCGATATTTCCCAAATTCAATACCAACCTTCCTATTATGATAATCTATTTATAAAAAAAAAATAGTAATAAATCTTAAAATTTTCGGAAGTTAGAGCGTCGGTACCCTTTTTTTTGAAAATTTCAAAACGTCGTAGGATTCGTATTTTTTTACAAATTCTAACAAAATTATCAGAGAATGAAAAGCTTGTACAAATTAACATCTGTGCAAAACGGTAGCCCTGTATCTCACATCGTTTTCGAGTTATAAGCGTTTGAATTTTGCAGTGCCATAACACAGACACACACACACACACACATTCGGACATTTTTTCTAGATATGATTTTTCGATGTTTTGGGACATTTTGAGCACATTGACATTGAAAACTGGAAAAAAAAAATTTTCATCATATCACATAGCTTCCTCAATGAAGCAAAATTACCGTGAAAAACCAATTTTTTAACACACCAGTAGTTGACAGCACATATGTAAACCGATACATCTAGCTTTGCTCATGGTATTCACTTTGCTCCACGCTTCCCTATATCTGCGATTACTGTTATAGACAGTGGTGGAAATTTAAAAAAAAAACATGATGTTTTGGAAAAAATATATTTTTTGTTCATTTTCGGACGAATATAAAAGTTGGGAAAAAAAAGTCAAAAAAATTTCCCGAATTTTTCGGGAAATTTTTTTGCCCTGCTCTCCCCTATGTATTTTGTTGAACCATATCTGCCCAAAGGAATGTCGTCAAAGTTGGTCACACTTATATAGAGTAAACAACGTATTTGAAAATTTCAGTTAAAAAAAGCCCTGCGAGTGAATTCTCAAAGTAAATCCATGAAAGTTTGCAATTCCAACAGATTTCGCATCATTGTTTATTTTAGCTCCGACCATTGTTCAGCGAAACTGTACATACGGCAGTTCACAAACTTGCCTAAGCCCAAGAGGTTTCATCGTACTTATCGAAAGCAGACCGAGAAGCAGACTTCCGATATTCGAAATAAATAAATGTATGAATCACCCCACTGTGATTTTTATCGGATACATATGTTATTTGGAATCGCTGCAATCAATATAGCCAGGGCAAACTTTTTCACTATATTTTTATCGTCTGGGGAACGATATCGGAGCAAATACGCTTTGAGCTACACGATACACGAGCGTCGAATCGTGCGGTTTGGGATTGTTCAATCATACACTAACGACGATGTTTAGAGATTGCAAACATTGGAATGTTTCGATGAAATTCGGTTGGAGGTATTTACGTGAAACTTTGTAAGAGAATACGGGGCAGAGTGGCCACCCACGAAATTCTGATTCCTGGGGCAAAGCAACCCAGTAAAAATTCTTTGTTTTTCAAGATATTTGTAGCTATCTAAGACAAAGAGGGTGAGAATCATTTTGCAAATTTCTGATGGATGTATTTTCATTTTTTTTACTTGCTATTTACTTGCTACTTTGCTCTAAAAAAATCATTCAACCAGATTCGGAGAAGAGGATGGAGAAAGAATTTTCGGACTCAACAGTATAGTCGAAAGATCATTTGTTCTCCGATGCCATGGATTGAAAGTTCATTTTCCGCATGATAAAAAGTTGGGGGAAAAATATATCGAATGATTCTGGTTTATTTTCATACTATCCGTGAAAGGATCGACCAAGCCTTTTTTCTTTTACCGCAGCCTTCATGTTTTGTGCGGGAACAATAATTTATCTTATATCGTGACAATTAGCAATGATATACCGTCCAATACTATCGTGGGAGAAAACCCCAAACACTTACCAATTACCAATTTTTTTCCTAAAATTCTGGAAACAAGAAGATGGAATGAATTTTGGGACATAAAAATAAGCGAATGACGCTGTGCTCACCGACGAAATTAGGTAAATTCCTTAAGTGGGCCATTTTTTCTCAATTTCCCCTGCACAATTTTCGTATGGTTACAAAATCTGGTTTGAATGGCATCGATACCAAATTTACTAAAATAGAACGTTTGAGAGCAAAAAACAAAAAAGTTTCTTGAAATATATGTTGTTAAATATAGTCAGACGTAGGAGATTTTCAAACTATTGTTTAATAAAAAAAGGCGACCATTTGAAAAAAAATCCAAATTTTCGTGATTCCTCCGTAGAATATTGTTTAAGGGTGAGCAGAAAAAAGTCGACATTTTTCTCTTTGCATTCAGTAGAAAAAGTAGAACGAAGGTGACAAGATGAAGCAGAGCCTACCATAAAATTATTTCGAACGGGGCATTGTATTTGAAGATTTTTTATATCTTAATAACCCAGAAAACTATTAAAATCTCTAAACATCGTATCATAATTCTTCAGGAAAAATCACACAAAAACGTCAATAACATGTATTTATAAAAAATCGATTTCCTTACAATTAGCTCAGAGAAACCATTTTAAGGTTGTTGTAGGGTCGGAATGAAACGATGTCAATGGAATGAAATTTTTTGTGAAATTTTCATGATCTCTTTACCAATCAAACTGTTAAATTTCAAAACGATCCACAGTACAGTGATTTAGAGAAAAATAATCGCAAAGTTGGACTACTTGGTGTGCTCATCACATGCATGGGAATGTCCGAGAAAACGATGCCACAGAGTTGAAAAAACAGGTACGGTTAAATGGAATATCGGACTAACTTTTGGTGCCTCGAAAATAATCATTTACAGTACCGATTCAGAGTTATTAATGATTATATAATCGCGAATTTTTCCAAAAATTGAGCACACAAAATAATGTAAGATTTCGGAACCATGGCAACATCAGTGTAGACGGTACTTGCCCTCCCTACCTTAGCGACATTTTTTTTCCTCGGACCGATGTTCATGCGGTCGAGAAAGAAACACTTCGATTTTTTTAACGTTAATAGCCCATACCAGCACAGAAAACAATCGTACTTCTGCATACAACCATGGAATCTTGGGAATTTTTGCAGGTTTTTAAAAAAGAGCGTTTCTTTGGATTTTTTTCCCATAAGGGCTGTCCAGAAACATCCGAAAAAATTCAGGGTGTCTTTTGGACTAATAATAATTATGTAAAAAAAAATTGACCAAATTGGCGAGGGTCACGGAAAAAGTCCGCCGGTTTGACATAGAATACTTCACATACCTTAGGATGTGAACTTATGACTTAAGGCAAAAATGATTTTTTTTTCATTTTCACACTGTCCGTACCCCTTAACAAAAAGAAAACAGAAATAATAAGGAAAAAATGTAGTCATTCGACTGTTTCAACTGAAAAATTGGCAGGGTGCCAACTCGACACTGTATGCATATAAATATATAGATATACGCGAACAACGCGATGGTGAGTTGCCCAGTGTCGCAGTTGATACCCTGTCGAAAAATGACATTCTCAAAACTGTCATGTGTTCGAAAAAACAGAGTTAACAGTTTTACTTAAACGTGAACAAGTGTGTGATTCAATCCAACGTTATAATTCATCAAATAATTAATTTAATACGAATCAATAGTCATTCATCAAATGTAATTTTGATACGTCAATAGTTGAGTTTGTACCATGCAACACAAATTTACCATATATTTGATAAATCAAACATTTTTAAAACATTGAGATCAACGATAACTTCAACTACAACCGATGAAAAAAGAATTTCATATATCGTTGAGTAAGAAAAAAAAACATCAATACAAAATATTTTTTACTAACAATTATGTAATAAGCATTACTCATTTCTTAAAAATAACGGTAATTATAAAACAGTTGAGTGTTTTATTGCTGTAGCCTAAAATGCGAGTATATAAAAAATTCAGCCCTTTTGATGAAATCGTTGTTCAATTACGGAAATAAGTTCTTCCGATTTTCCATTTGACTTCATAGTCTCTGTACGTTACGACACACGAGATCCCACAAGTACGGAATCGCGAGCAAATTTTCTTTTACAATGATCCTTAAAAATATGCTGATTCTTAAAGTCTTCCTTGGTATAACCACTTCATCACCATGAATAAATAAATGAGAGAGGCCGCAAACAAAATCATCAAAAAACAAATCCGTGGTAAAAAAAATGTGTATATTATATTCAGAACTGCATATGGTTGAACAAACCACTTATTTTCTTAAGTATTATATCGACAAGAGTCCAATTTATCGTACAGCATATTCGGAAACAAATGAGTATTCTTAGTAACGAAACGACGTTTTGCAGCATCGGATATGTTGTGATACACGGTTACATGACTGTACGAATTATCGATGTTTTACGAGCCAAAAATTATAACCGAAAATAGAGATCAGCAGTCTGGTTCCTTGATTCGTCAGTTGCCTCATTTCTTCCTTCAATCGTTGGCCTAATTATTTATCAAAGAGCGAGAGAGAGAGAGAGAGAGAGAGAGCGAGCGATTTTAATGAGAGACTTATTTTAGCGCATTAAAATGTTCTGTGGTACCACTGAGAAGTTTGTCACGATCACTCCAAGAGCACCTGCGTGCAAACAATTGTCTGTTTGGTCGTATTTGTTCATGTCTTTCTATCAAGTTTCCTCACATATTGACCTCCCACTGTTTGAAATAATTATCAACTACTTCCAGGAACCATTCGCGACGTTTTAGATCTTTGAACAGAGGCGCCAAAGTTCGAAGCTGTAACTGGAGAAGAGCTTCATCCCCTAGAAGTCCGTCAAGTTGTCGGAGCAGCGATGCATCACCGTGAAGCTTCAAAAGACTCGCGTACGTAAATATGTAGTACTGAACTCTCAATTTTTCGACTGCCCACGCTTCGACCGAACGATTACCACTCGCTGATTGTATCGTTCCCATGTGCTCCGCGTACCAAGGCGAAAAATAGTTGCTCAATTCGAGATTCGACAGTTCGGCTACACCGCGCGCCTTCAGTCGCTCCTTTATTCGGAGGTACACTTGAGGCGTGTAAACAAAGACCTGAAACAATATATTTATACCTTAATAATAAATAAATAATAAATAAAATTATAATAAATAATAAATATTTCATTCAGGAGTTGATAATAATTCAATAGGAAAACTCTCCACACTGGTACTGCAAACTGAAATCCCTTGACACAACCGGTTTTCACGATGGGGCAACATAGATTCTATTATTCGTAAATAACAAGAACTTTGTTGAGTTTCACGCTCAGATGAAATTCGTTGATTCGATATTCTTAAGAGTGTGGATCAGTAGAGTAACCTCACTTGGAATTTTCGAAATCGAAATTCTTTGGTACAGTTTGACCGATTAAAGAAAGGCTCTGTCAGCCTACCCAGAGCGATAGTAAAAATCGACTGACAAAGCCTTTTTCAATAATATTTGTATAATAAAATATGATTTGATAACAAAAAATTTGCGTATCATTCTTTTCAAAAAAACCTACACTTCAGATGTTAAAATAAATATACTTTTTGGAACGGTCGCAAATTTAACTAATACTACCTAAAAGCTTGATTTCTCAAGTTTATAGAAAGAGTTGATTTTTTATTTTAAATTGAAAATTACGATTTCTGCATCAATTTTTGTGAAAAAAGTCACTTTTCCTGCATTCTTTTTTTTGACATTTTTTTTAATATTAAAAACAACACGAATAGAATAAAATCGTTATGGTCGTTTCTTAAAGGTTCACATACATTGTAGTATTTTTATTTAATTTTTTTTTGCAGTTTTTCAATTATTTATCGTTCCCCAAAGTGAGTGGGGTACTTTGGACCCCGTGTGACTATTACGTCAGAAACTTGAGGTGTGACTAGTAAGGGTTAATCGGTCAAACTGTGTCAAAGAATTTCGATTCCGAAATTTGCAGCTATTCACTCGCACTCACGGTTGCGATATACCGCGACTGATCCATCCTCTTAAGGAGGGTGGATCGCGACGATACAAAGTTGCCATGCTAAACCATGTTAAAAATATTAAGAATTTAAAAATTATAAGAATTTCATAAAAATTATTAAATGTATTCTTTAAAAATGTATAAGACAATATAATTTTAGATTTTTCTACCACATAGCTCTCGAGTAATTGAACATTAAAATTCACGTGTATAAGCATAAAGTTTTATACAGTTATACATCTCGTGCACAAGAAGTTCGATGTGACGCTCAATTATTCGATAAACATGTGGTAAAAAATTTTGAAAAAAATTGTATTTGTATAGTTGATGCCAAAGAATGTTATCACCAAATTTGATCAAATTCTGATTATTTTGATTTCGTGATCCACCCTCCTTAAGATGATGGATCAGTCGGTAATCACACCTCGAATTTTTTAAATTTAAGCTCTTTAACATCGTTCGTCCGATTAAAATAATAAAAATGTCATCGTACGCAGCACGATCGCAAAAATCCGATGACATTTTTATTTTTTCGATCAGACGAACGATGTGGACAAATCGGGACAAATTTCCTTTTCAAAATTTGCAGCTATCTCTCTCGCACTCACGGTTGTGATTACCGACTGATCCATCATCTTAACCCTAGAACGCATGACTGGGGTGTGAGCACACCCCACGCGAACTTCAAACTACGCTCCCGTCCTAACAAGCGACATTATCGACTGATTATCGACGGATTTTTTAATATATAAATTCAATTGAGATTAGTTTTATCATACATCATTCTTTTCGTTATAAAAAAACGAAGAAAATGGTGTAGGATAAAGTCAGTTTAGCATCGTAGGACCGGATTTATAAGCAGAAAAAGATTGGGGTGCGTTCAAACCCCGGTCATGAGGTTGAGGGTATGAAAAAAGGTACATGAAGTGTAGGGTTAAACCCCGTGGAAATAACAAGTGATTGATAACATTGCGTATTTATATACGTTGATGAGTATAAAAGGGAGGTTTTGCTTACCTGGTACAGCGAATTACCGGTGACAAAAGAAGAAATATAATGAGAGCCGAAATTCCTGATGAATCTAACAACGCTGACAGTATCGCCGACCGTGACGTTGTCAGCTTCTTTGGCAACGGTTGCATCGAGTGCGAGATTTTCAGGTAAGCCAGCGAGTTTTTTATTGTCTCGGAATCTTGCAACCCTTACGAGAACGTAGCAATGATCGCCCGTTATGAAGGAAGCGTTTATACCGAAATGCCTGGCGATAGCAGTTCTCGACCAACTGGCGGTAAAAGCGCGCCAGGGTCGGTCGAGTCTCTCGAATGCGAAATCACGAAAATAAGCTTGCAACAATTGTCGAACGTTGTCGCAAAATTCCATGTGAAAGTCCCCGTCGAATACGGCGGCGCTTTTTCCCTGCTCGCGTTGCGGCAGTGCCGACGGATTTTCAAACACGTCCAGCGTCGGCTCGCGGAAGACCCACGTGTCCGTGTCGTTCCTTGGCACGACTCTCATGCTTATACTGAGGTACCCGTAGCGACTGAAAACGTTGATCGCACCACCCAGTCGCGGCTTTTGCGAATATGCCACCTCGATGTTAATTATTATCGCTAAAGTCAGCAACAGCCATTGCCCACGACACCACATCTCGCGATATATTCCCGATCTTCCCCGCCGCACCGTTTCGAACACGTCTGAAATGACAAACACAAAACGATCAATTTTATTCCTCATAATAGAGCACATTTCTGTCGAGAATTCACTACAGAAAAACCTTAAGGAAGTTCATACGAAAAATACATTAGATTTTATTATTCCAAATTAATGAATTGAAAATTTACGTGAATCTTCTTGAACAGCGCTTAATTATGTGTAAAAAATTTGGAGAGGTTTCACCGCCTGGTAATCGAGATATTCATTGTCGAAAATGACAAGGTTATAAACATGGGCTCTTATGGAAGCTTTCAAAAAATTGCTAACTTCAACAATAAATATCTCAATTTCACGACGGTCAATCATCGGCATATCCCGCCAGAAGTTTAATCCTGTCTTAAGCTTTCTGTTTTAAAAATTTTTATGTGCAAAGTTGGAAAATAGTTTTAACATAAGACACGCTTCAACCTCCTTAAATCCAAACAAATTATAATTCGTTACGCGTGGCCCTTCGCATTTAAGGAGGGTGGATCGCGACGATACAATGTTGCCATGCTAAACCATGTTAAAAATATGAAGAATTTCAAAATGATAAGAATTTCATAAAATTTGGTAAATGTATTCTTTAAAAATATATAAGACAATATACATTTTTTTAGATTTTTCTACCACATAGCTCTCGAGTAATTCAGCACTAAAGTTCACGTGTATAAGCATAGAGTTTACATATATACAGTTATACATCTCGTGCATAAGAACTTGGATTTAACGCTCAATTATTCGATAACCATGTGGTGAAAAAATTTGAAAAAAATTGTATTTGTATACTTGATGTCAAAGAATGTTATCACCAAATTTGATCAAATTCTGATTATTTTGATTTCGTGATCCACCCTCCTTAATGAGCTTGTTTTTTTTTAACTCTTTTACGCGGCCACTCGTTCATTTAAGGAAAAAGACTTTTCGAAGCGAAACGACCCAAGTCGCTTTATAGCGTAAGATCAATTGAAAAGTGGATTGAATGTTTGTGCAATCCTCGGTGATCATAGTATATATCTGAATTAAATTTCATTTACTCGTCGCGAAACGTCGAAAGGTTTTCCGGACTTCCGGAATATCAGATTTTCCGTCCTACAGTGGACCTCATCGTCTCGATCTACAGGAAAAAGGCTTCTTTAACGTATCCTCCGAACTGGTCACATCGACGTCAAGTTTCCAGTCCGTCAAGCGGATAATTGAAGGATGCCCATGGATCGCGTGACCGCGAGGATCCGTTTTGCAGGATGCAACGATCGCCATCATTATATTCATTTCGGAGTTCAGGACTTTGAAGGGAAACTTAAAGTGAACAAATACACCGTCTTTACGTGCTTGTTGGACTCGTCATCTTACGAATTCGCGAATAGGTTACGCGGACTCGCGGATAACAGTGCGCGGAACATATGCCGGATCTGCACGACTGCATAATCGAGATCTGCGGTGTATGCACGAAGGTGCACGCAGCGCATTGTACTGGGCGAGGTGGCCGGTAGCCACAGGTGCCAACGAGTGGCCTTCATCCCCGCTCGTTTTATTTTTTCAAGGCTTCGTTTCTCGAGTCGTGAAATATATATCGCTGGCCTGTCCTCCCATGGAACGTGCTCCCCCCTCCTATTAGCCGACGGTTACCCTATATTAGTGTACATTCGAAGTGTGTATGCGCGTGAATACAGAGTAAAACCACAGATATAAATCGAGAAAGTGCAACGAATCCGGAAAGGAAGGTCGCCAGTCGTTTTTCCCTTGAAGAAGTAAATCCAGGTGCACGCGTTGGTACAGAAGGAAAAGTTGTTATTGGCCTTTGAACGCGTGTATATCCATTGTGGTGTAAAAGTTGGCAGCGCAACCGCATAGAACTTTACGAGTTTTCCTATTTTTATATGGCTTTTTTTTGGGAAAATATGAGTTTAGGATTTCTCAAAAATATCAAATTTAATCGAATCGATATTTAGATAAAATTCCAAAAACAATTCGCCAATGACTTCACGCGTGATGAGTTGACTGCGACGTCGTCGTTTGTAGATACTCCATCGACCGAGATATTTCAGAATATCCAGAAACGCTTGAGCATAGTGATGTGTCGATATTAAGGAGTTTCGGTACAGAAGTCAAAATATTAAGAAATTGATCAAATTTGGTGATAATGTTCTTAAACATCAAGTGCGAAAACTCAAATTTTTTCAAAATTTTCTTCTACTTAGTTATCGAGTAATTACGCATTAAAGCAGATTTCTCATGCCCGGAATGTATACCTATATATATGGAAACGCTATGCTTATACACGTAAACTTTAGTGATCAATTACTCGATAACTGTGTAGAAGAAAAATCTTAAAAAATTTGTGTCGTCAAATTTGGCACTAAAGAATATGTTCGCCAAATTTTATAAAATTCTGAACTTTTTGAATTTTTAAATTTTTTTAGCATGGATTAGCATGGCAACATTGTATCGCCTGTACCGAAACTCCTTAACCCTCTCAGACCGAGACCTATTTCGCGTTGACGGAAAATGATTCCCTTCATAATTTTATCTCAAAATACTTTCTAGTTTCCGAATCCATTCTGACATTTCAGTTTTTTTGTTGGGAAATATGAATTTTTGAATGTTCGCTGCGCGCAGCACCAAGTCCTTGGGGAGTAAAATCAGGAAAATTTACGAATGAATCTAGCACCAAATACCTTAAATACATCGTATTAGCTTCCCTTTGAAAGGAAATAACGTTTGGAGTACGAAAAAAAAATGTGTACTCACTTTTCTTTTGCGATAACTAAAGCACCTTTTCACACAACGCCAACTCAACATGAAACGCCGACTTCATATTGATATTTCGATGGGTTAAAGCAGTTTATCTCTTGGTTTAGGATTATCTATTGTGCAATCTAACCTTGCTTGATGGAAATAGGCAGCTAGAACCCCGACCTTACTGACCGATGCAGTTTTATTGGGCCTGGAAGCGCGTATTGCGTATAGAAGCAACATCCGGTCCGAGAGGGTTAACAAATATTTTACACAACGTTATTGGAATCATACGTGGAGGGGTGGCCTAAATTCAATATGGCGCAGACGGAGGTGCAATCTCCTGATTATGTCCGTGTGTATTATAAGCTCGCACCGTGTAAATATAGCATTAGTTTTTAATATTTAGGATAGATAATGGTATTTTTAACAATAAGTGATATTTGCCGATGCCAAACTTCTTCTTTTTTTCTTTTTTTGAATTTTTTTCGAGGTATAAATACGCCTACTTTTTCCACTTTTTGTTTAATTTCACTCAAAAACACCAATGTTAAATACGTTTTGATGTGCGATGCACCCCGGTCATAGTTTAAAAATTCAACACCAAATGTCTCACAAATTTAGTCAGATCCCAATCCGAAAATAGGGAAACGAGCAATGAACAGAATTGCACAGGCAAAATCTACGGCTAATTACAAATTCATCGTGAGAAAGGTGCGAGGGGAAAGAGGAATACTGAAAATCACGAAGCAGTGCAACTCGATTTACAACGAATGCTCTGTCGATTCGGTGCAAATTTTGATTTTAATGTATGGCGCACGAAAATCCAATTAAGGATGGATTTTCCATTCGAAGAATGCTACCTTTTCCATCAGATTTTTTTCCCATGAGTTTGGGATCGGTCGAGGAGCAATGTTGCAGAAGAATTCTCTGCAAAAAAGTCATTCACTACATTATTAATTCCCAGTAATTTAGACCACTTTAGTTCTGGAGACGACGTCAGAATACATTTCCAACGCACCCTGGTACATCACAAACGCCGATCTCCACAAAGACCTCGAGATCGAAACTGTGAAGACTACAGCTTCAAATTTATGCGCACGCTACGAACAGAGGCTCGCGAGCCACCCAAACGAACTAGCACCAAACCTCCTCAACAGAGAAAACATCACTCGAAGGCTCAAAAAGTTCAAACCGGTGGATCTACGACGGAGGTTCCACGCTTTGTAAACATGCAGTTGTAGCGCAAATTGTATATGTGTGCGAATGAATGTATCTATGCATGTAAATATGAATGTATGGAAGTATGGTGTATTTAAAAACAAAAGTGAAAAATAGAGTAGTGAAAATCAATGGATTTACCCTCTAAATGAAAAGAAAAGAAAACACTAAAAAAAAAAAAACTATTGAATGCCAAAACAATGGCAGCTTATAGTTGAAAACTGGAAAAGAGAGAAAAAAAAAAAAAAGAATACATTTGGTGAGGAATTTGATTTGCTATGAGACGAGTTCCACGTGCGCTTCTCGTTATCCTCAACCGGTTTCCGATGCATACATTCTACGGTTGCGTCGATTTTACCACGAATCACCAGATTTTAGTGAAGAACGATCTTCAACAGCTCGTTTCAAATGTTTATCTCGACATTGCTGTCGCCGTCGCGTTATTGACGGTCCAATCTGGGATACCCTGTATATACGAAACTCTCGGGGAGCCGGTTTACCGGAGAGTCTATTAGACAAGCTGAGATGTCGTGACAATGCGGTCACGGAGATGAAAGGCTCACTATTACTGTTCGTCGTTTACGTACGTTTTTCGCAATCTTCGACAATCGCAATGAAAGATTATTTTCTAGGACAAGCGACGGACATGAGATCTATCATTTGATCCCGATGCTCAACTTCTAGGATCGATCCTCTTGTGATTGCGCCAATTTTGAAAAAATAACAAACGTTTAAAATTCTTTTTGCAAATGCTCTCAATCCAGGCGGTCACATTAAGCTTATAAACACGAATAAAACATTGCTCGGTTGAGTAATTGTGGCCACAGGAGTTTACGAAAATGGCTCAACTATTCCCGAACCGCGATCACAACTCGGTCCGAATTTCTTCCACCTCACGTCCCACTGACCTTTAGTTAACCACTGGTAACATCCGCGAGATCGTCTCTCAATCGCGTGCAACCCAATGTATTCTTGCGCGTTTCAGGCGAGAACTTTTAAAAGTTCAAACACTACCGCACCTACGAGCAATAATCCCACTGCACCAAATGTTTCGGCAAATATATTATTTCGAAGTAATCTTCAGTTATTTTGCATCTTGATCTTTCAAATGAAAAGATATTTCAAAATGATCTGACGAATCTTCGATCTGCGTAAAAATGGGAATAATCAGTTTATCTGGCTGGCTTGAACTTATTTCGTTCAGAATATTAAGCTCGATCGTCTAGCACTGAAACGATTCGTCTCCCACGCAGCTCTATATACAAAAATACACCGCTGAATTTGTTGAGAATCTCCGGCTGCCTGAAAACCTCAAGACCAAAATCTCTCAGTTTCAAAATGACGGAACCATGACAGCTGCAGCTTCGATAAAACTAGTGCAACAAGAAGTCGAAGTTTAAGGGAATAGATCGATTTCTCGATGCTGCTTCGCTCTACTTTGTTCGTACAATTTCCACTATTTATAACCGGGCCTTTAAATTTTTCAAATATTTTTTCGGCTTGAAATGCCGAGAGTTTTTTCTGCTACAGCTAGTAAATATATTGAATTCGTTAAGGAGTTTCGGTACAGAAGTCAAAATATTAAGAAATTGATCAAATTTGGTGATAATGTACTTCAACATCAAGTGCGAAAACACAATTTTTTTCAAAATTTTCTTCTACTTAGTTATCGAGTAATTACGCATTAAAGCAGATTTTTTATGCCCGGAATGTATACCTATATATATGGAAACGCTACGCTTATACACGTAAACTTTAGTGATCAATTACTCGATAACTGCGTGTAGAAGAAAAATCTTAAAAAATTTGTATTGGCAAATTTGGCACTAAAGAATATGTTCACCAAATTTTATAAAATTCTAAACTTTTTGAAATTTTTTATGTTTTTAGCATGGTTTAGCATGGCAACATTGTATCGCCTGTACCGAAACTCCTTAAGAAGAATACTGTTCTCGTGAAATCGGTGTCTATTATTAAAAATTGTGTGAAAATAATAATACGCATTCTGTTGCCTTTCACTGAGCAGCTTCTTCACGAATTTTTAACGAATTCTTGCGATTATATCTGCACACGTGTATGTAGTATATATACAAGGCAAAGCTATTTGTGATGATTGTAGTATGCACCGATAACGATTCGAATCTCTCATTGTTTCCAACTTCGTTAACGATGGGAAAACACTTGAGAATCAGTATAACTATTTTTATTTATATGTATAGAATGAATGAAAATACGTATGGATTTTTATTAAAAAAAAAGATGGGCAGGGAGGTTCAGCTTTCACCACTTACTCTCTAAAACGGTGCTGTTCGTTCGTGAAATAATCATTTCAATAGCCTGAGGCTCTATTTCGATTTTTCCTCTCAAGATTATCGCTTGTTTGCATCTCGGAAGATCAAAGAGTTCGAATCAACTGTTCAGCGAAGTTTTAATCACTGAACTTTAACTGGCAGCTGAATTCTCGAAGTTTTCTGTACACACAGAAATATACGAATGCTCTATGGGGTCATTACAGAGGATTACTTCTCGCAGTATATCGAAGAAGATTATTTTCCAGCTTGAGTGGAAACCAAACGCCACGTGGAGTCGAAAATTAAAAATGATGACACGAGTTGAAAACTATTAATGACTTTTTCGTGATGAAATTCAAGATTAGAGATTTGCAATTGCACGTCGCACATAAATAAATACATCGAGATGAAACGATGAAAAGCCTGGATTGTTGGGTTCTTTCTCGTCATTTTCTTTTTAACACGAGGTTATGTTATATTCTCGACATATACTTTTGAAAAAAGGCAATTAACTTTTTTCCCAGTTACGCTTTCTGTGCCATGATTCATTACGTGTGTTGTTTCTATGTAATAAAAAATCGGCACGTTTTCATTCATATTATGAAGTTAATTATTATCGATGATCTTATAACTTTAATGTTGTTGCTCCAAATTTTTGAGGCGAATAATCTGTCTATAAAAATCTTTCTATTCGTTCATGAATATCTCGCGAATGTAATGTTTCAAGGAAAACTGAGGTTACCGAACTAATTTTGGAGAAATTGAATGTCAAAGTTGAGTAAAAATAATGTCGTTTTACTGCATCGGTTGAATGGGACGAAGTCGTTACATTCGCACTCTTATATCACTCTTATTAATAAAGAAATACATTTGAAAAACGACAGTACGGATCAGGACGATATATACAACATTTTTACTGAAAAGAACATGCAGACAGTTGACCGACTTAAAAGGCAAGAAATCACCGATAAATAATAACCTCCAAAAACGCGGAGCGAAACAATTAACACGTACACAGAGCCATAGGACTCACTGCATCCAACCCAACAGCTGAGTACGAAGAAATTACGCAACGTTGCCAAACTTTGTCTTTATTTCATCGCATTTTGAATTACCGAGAATAAATTTTCTATCAAACTTAAGTGATTAAAATAAACGTATTTCTGAATGATGATTAATATTATCATTCACACGCTTGAAAATTTTCGCATTGTTCATCCGAATGAATAGTAATCCTTCGGTATCTATGAGGTGGCATTGCTGACGTCACTCAGTGTATTAGCATCGGAGCTTCGTCTCTTACCCCCACCCTCTAAAAAGATTTAGCAACAACCTTAATACGAGAAACCGGGCTCCTTTCGTTGTGGCAAATTGCGTTTTTTTTGAGGGTCAATTCGGAATCAATTGATTGCTAAAGTAACAAAAGCCATCGTTATAAATGCTTTTTTTTTGTGGCATTGGCGGTTTTTTTCTGTTACTCCCGCAGTTGCGAATAACGTATAAAAGTTCGCGTCCGTGTGGCGACCCTGACATCGATAGGAAATCATTGAATGAGGGAATCACGAGATCCCCTCATCATCTTTTGAATCCAGGTCTGCCTTCGTTTTTAATTGCGCAATAATGACGGTAGAAATGGTCGATACAGTAACGTGTAAAATATGCTCAATTGTGAGCTTCCCGAACGAGTAATTCGATATCCTCAGACTATGTAACCGTTTCTGCCTCACTTTTATTGCTACGATTCATTACTATGGAAATCGTGCTTCTTTTTTCGAAATCGATCACCGGCCGTGAATTCGTAATCGACTCTCGTCGATTCAACCACGCTCTCTCTTTTTTTCATTTCGAATCGTGGTTACACTAAGAAACTTGAGCCAACGCTAGGGAATCTCAAATTTTGACATTCATGGCCAGAATCTCATTTCCATTCACGATTTTTTGCATGCGACCGTAGATTTTTATGGCTAGCCCAGTGCTGAATTCGACATTTTCACATGAATCTCTCCATTCGTCGAATATATTAAATATGATTTTTATTTTACAGTTTGTTTATTTTTGTTTTTAAAAAAGGTTCAAAATATAAGTGAAGCTCGTCTCTATTCGCGTTTTTCCATTCTGTTTATTGATATTTCAATGGCAAATAGTTTCTTCAAAAATTGTCTCAACTTGAAAACTATAACTTTCGTTCGCGAACTCAGTTTTTATCGATGAGTAATGAAATTGTCAAAATAAACGTCTTCAACAAAATTCGCATTACGCAAATCGTTGGAGCCTGAGGAAACTACGTAAGCACCTCTTTGACTCGTATCGATATCGACGCGAAACATCGCATTGACCATTTAAGAAAATTTAGTAGTCTCCGTGAACGAAAATAATCGATGCAGCAACACGTTTGTGACTCTTCGAAAAACGAAGGAACGTGTCGAGAAATGTTAATTCACCGTGTCCGAATACCTTTCGTGCAACGCAACGAGCTAATTTCCAATTGCGAAGATAATTGCTAGTGTCTTCATTGACCCCATTATGTTTTACGTCGAAAAACGAAATTCAGTATAGATCGCTTCATTCAGATGGAAAAAAAAACGTAAAAAACACTCTCGATCGATTGACGCAGTAACAAATTGAGCTGGACGGACCGTACAGAATGAGCCACTAGCAAAAATATTCTCAGCAAATAGCGAGCGATCCCACTATACTCGGGCCGAAAAAATGTCTTCTAAAGGTTAATATAAACCTGTCAAGCGATGTCGCAACGTTTCACAGGTTAGAAGTCGTTCGAGATCCTCTTGAAAGCGTATAGTCAATAAAAGAAATTGACAAGTGTAGTGTACCTTCTTTGCTGAATTGGAATGACGGCGCGTAAATCACGCGTAAATCCGACGTATCCGTTGAATGTGCATGAGTTTATGTGCCTCGTTCCCAGCTCCTTTATTCCGCCCATAAAGATCTCCATTGAAATAATAATTGAACATTTCGATTGGCAGACAAGAACACTCTCATTTTATAGCCCCTTTAAAAATATGAGAGTTCGGCTGTCATTTATATACGAGCGTGCTTCGCAGTATCGAAAAAATACAGGAGTCGCGTTTATTATTTATCGTGAATCAAGCTCTTCCGATTGCCCACGGCCATGAACTTGTCAGGACCGTGTCAGATAGGAATACTTCATTATGAATTAATAACACGAAATAACAGCTCTGACAGATAGAGCTCAATAATTTTCACTGTTTCGATTGGAACTAAGACTCCATCATTTCGGGTATCTCGACCCCGCCACAACCCGCAATGCATAAACTTTCTCTCAATTCACAACAAGCGACTTGACACGAGATATAAATATGAATGTACCAAGGATGAGTTTAAGGAACGCTCAGCATAATCTCGCTCACCCCACCGGATTAATCTAACTTGATTTCGTTTCCGTTTGTTGGACTGTGCCCCTCTCGGTAAACACTCACCGCTGCGATTGATGACACGTAAAAAATATATAATCTTTCGTACCAATTCAGCACTCTCCCTTGCCTCTCGTGACTCGAGCAATTGTTATGGGTCAGTGACTGATTTAGTATTGCATTCGACACTCGCAGAGAGTTGTTGGAACGACAAGCAATTCTTCACTTGAATAAAACTCATTCAATTTTCGAATTCTTATTTCTTTATAATTCCAGCATTCGTTGAGCGAGGATTCATTGACGAATTTTTTTTACCAATCATGCAGTTGATTATTGTTTCTTCCTTCAATATTCGTCGGTCACTTCCGCAGAACTGAAGTTTTTTACGGGCCTCGAGAAATTTCTTCTACTTTTCTGTGCAATAGATTTGTAATGAATGCAGCAAATATCAAATACGTTTCATCAATTAAGGAGGCTGGCTAGGGACGATACAATGTTGTCATGCTAAACCATGTTAAACACATTAAAAATTTCAAAATGATAAGAATTTAATAAAATTTGGTGACCATATTCTTTAGAGTTAAATTTGACAATACAAATTTTTTAAGATTTTTCTTCTGTACAGTTATCGAGTAATTGATCACTAAAGTTCACGTGTACAAGCATAGCGTTTCCATATATATAGGTATACATTCCGGGCATAAGAAATCTGCTTTAATGCGTAATTACTCGATAACTAAGCAGAAGAAAATTTTGAAAAAAATTGTGTCTTCGCACTTGATGTTGAAGAACATTATCACCAAATTTGATCAATTTCTTATCAATTTGACGAACGTAGCCACCCTCCTTAAAAGTTAAATATGGTATTGAACTGTCTCGCTACTTAGCTATTGCGGAGTTCGGTCAACTCGTCCCTTCACTCTCCTATACTCGTTCGATAATTGTATTTTATATGCGCACCGCACATGGGTGTGCAACACCTGCGGAAGGTCACATGGCCAAATGTATAGAAACTTTTTAACTTGAAAAATTCTTAATCAGACCGGATATAAAAGTTTGAGGCACCGCCTGATATCAGCGTTACGCGTTATCACTGCGACAAAAGTTTACTTTTTTTATTCAAAACAGACGAAATGAAAAATATTTACTTCCATTGTTGAAGTAACTTTTCGACTGTCGTTAGATCGAAGAAATTTTGTCTGATGTCACTATAGAAAGCATGGCGGCGAGCAGCACATACTGAATGGAACATTTTAATCCTTGCGGCGTCTTTCGACGTCGGGAAGGTTTTTCAATTCATTTTGCCCAAGTCGATTAAATTTTAGGTAACATTTCGCACGTGCTCCGTCTCTCTCTCTCTCTCTCTCTCTGTCGTTTTGCGTTGATTGTTCCATCGCATCATATTCGTAGGTATGCAAAAATTTTTTTTAATCCGTTTTACGCAAATGTTTTCGGTGCAAGAAACCATGATTTTCACACGTATTTGTTAACGTCTTTAATTTTCAACCGATTACAAGAAAAATTTCATTTATGAACTCTATTTTCACTTTGCCACCCTTGAAAGGAGTGAAAATCGAAGGTCGAAGGTGAAATTATCAAATTTTTCGATTACAAGTTCTTATGCTATTTTACATAAAAACTGAACGTTTTTTAAAGCACCATTTTTCGAAATAAAACGGAACTCGCTACCTGCAAAGGGGTGGAAAATAAGGGTTGGGGGTAAAATTTTCAGATTTTTCACTTGCAAGTTTTTATGATATATGACATTAAAATCCTATAATAATTCCAGGAATAGATGCATGGTCTATATTTCTAGCATATTTTTAAATGTCAATTCTTAAAGATAGAATTTTCGATTCCCATTAAATTCGCGTGAAACTTCTTAAGGAGGGTGGATCACAAAATCAAAATAATCAGAATTTGATAAAATTTAATGATAACATTCTTTGGCATCGAGTATACGAATACAATTTCTTTCAAATTTTTTTACCACATGGTTATCGAATAATTGAGCGTTAAATCAAAGTTCTTATGTACGAGATGTATAACTGTATATATGTTAACTCTATGCTTATATACATGAACTTTAGTGCTCTATTACTCGAGAGCTATGTGGCAAAAAATCTAAAAAAATTCATATTATCTCATATATTTTTAAAGAAAAAATTTACCAAATTTTATTAAATTCTTATCATTTTGAAATCCTTAACATTTTTAATATGGCTTAGCATGGCAACATTGTATCGTCGCGATCCATCCTCCTTAAGAGGATAGGGAATTGATCTTTTTTCTCTGAATAAAAGCGTCCAGTATTCTAAAAAACGTAGAGTTTCTATGAAGCACAGGATAAAACTTTTCTATTGAGAAAACAACCAATTAAGCCAATTTAAATTTCAACCTGATGAAAAATAATTTAAAAAATTAATGAAAATATATAAAAATACAAACTAATAAAAAATAAATGTAGTTTCATAAAAAATGTAGAGTGTTTGTGAAAAAATAGCATATATTCTTATTATTCACCTCTTTATGGATAGCGAATTTTAATTTATTTCGATAAAGTAGGACTAGTGTCCTAAAATACGTACAGTTTTTACATAGTAGTAGTAGCAGCAGTTTTTATATAATATAGCATAAAAACTTCCCATTGAAAAATTAAAAATTTCACCCCCAAGCTTCATTTTTCACGCGTTTGGGGGTAGTGAATTTTGTTTGATTCTGATAAAAGAGTTCAGTATCCTCAAAAACTTGGAATTTTTTTTCAATGTAATTTAAAAATATGCCGTGAAAAAATCTAAAATTTTCACTTTCAACCCTTCCAAGGGTAGCTGAGTGAAAACTAAGTTTGGAAATGGAATCAGCAACCTCGAAATTCTCCCGGAAACAAATTTTCTTGTATTTCGGTAACTTATTGGCTCACACTAGTTTTGGCACGAAAACTGACAAAAAGCTTACCAATCAACCGGTTAAAACAAAGGCCATATGCAAACATATTGATTAATTTCTCGGTCTATTTTTAGTACAGTTTCTTTTACAACTATTTTCACAATTTCTTTAAAAAAAATGTCATCTCTTCACGAATCTATGTCACACGTATATGTGGCATTTTTTCCAAGTTAAAAATGCACCCGTTCGCTGATTCATACGATTTGAATTTTCAAAAATCGTCCCGCGATTACTCCAGTAGTGAAAAATAAAATGCTGCATTATTTTTATATCAAATAATTAAATTTAATTTTTTGAATCTTAAATATTTAATTTAAGATATTTAAATAATTATTTTTTTAGCAATATTTAATTTAAACATTTATTTTTAATAATATTAATTTGACAAATTTAGTTTTTATTAATATTTATTTTATGTTTATTTTTAATAATATTTTATTTAATAAATTTATAATTATTATGACTTAAAAATTTATCATAAATATTTCTATTCGTTATAAACATTCAAAGTGTTGTCATCTCCAAAGACACTTTGAATGTTCACAATTAAAAGTTACAAGAAAAAAACAGGAATTATTCAATGTGAATAAATCGATGTATTCTCTAAAAGTCGCATTCATATGAAAGAGTAATCTCATTACCACACTCGGTGATCTATAAAAATGATAATGTCCGGAAGATTTTGTTTAAAATCAGATTTCATGAGGATTAAAATAATCTCTATTCATGCTGTGCATCAGTGAAACGCGATACGAAAAGATTGAAATCATGAAACTATTGCATCGCGATGAGCAACTGACATTTACGTGCCTCTCATTGCATCGGTTTGTAAATACTCATTCGTGATTTCTGCACGTGTCTCGCCGATCCAACCTCGGCAACGTACCCAAATATTTGCGTGGATGTTTCAACAGTGTACTTTTCTGCCTGAATAGCATTCATTACCGCTCAGGTGATTCATTGAACGAACAAAAAAATACCAACTCAATTTCAACACTCCAGAAACCTGCTTTTAAGTGGATTATTGCGAAACTTAATTGATTATTTTATTTTTTTATTGAATCACTATACTGATAGAGCAAATATTCGATTTGTACCTTGCTTGTTTCATAGAGCATCAGAATTCGAGAGAAATTATATTCCCCGTGAATTTGTTATCTCTCGATCTCCGAACAAACCAAAAGGCGCAAGATTTGTGTAGCCGTCAATATGAGATGGTGCAGTGAGCCTCGTGCTAAGCAATTTAAAAATGATTTTTAAATAGGCTCGCCGCACTTTCATAAAAACTCGCCTATACAAGCTGGTGCAACACATTATATTATTTATAATACCGCGCGTGAAAGTGCAACGGCGGCTGCAGACTCGCAGTCTTTGTTGACATACGGCTACGCTGTTGTAACAACCAATGCGGCCCAGAAGGAGGGATAAGCTTTCTAAGTATAGGTGCATGCTTAGTTTTACCCCATTTGCGATATTAATGATCATTAATAACAATGTAAGAAGGAATAATTCAGCCCGTTGCGCGGGAAGGTTTACTCGACTGAAATCGTTTCGAGCCATTTATCGCGCATGTTTTCACATTTGACGACGCTATAAATAAACCGAAAAGCGCCGATAAGTCTTTTAACATCTTCTCGTTCCATAACGGAAAATATCTGTAAATTCACAGTTGGATCCATAATTATAGAGAACAATGCACAACGGCGCGCTGTGCCGTTGGACTCTTGAGATTTTTTTGCCAAATTGCTGAAGATGTATGCGAGCAATCGCGAAACCAGGACAGCGTGTCAATGATCTTTTTTCATTTTTGCGCAATGCTGAACATTGCCCCGCCGCAACGCCCGACCTCGAAAGCACGGAACGATTCTTCATCGCGATTTTGTAATAACGATTGTAAATAATGAGAAAATAATGAAACAATAAAAAATAAAGTGATTCGCGAATTCCGCGCGTAACGCGGATTCTGTAGGTCACGTGAATTCTGTTCGCCACGCAGCCACCTGGCTTTGGTACGTCTCGTGATATCTTTTCCTTTGCTCTCAATTTACCGGTTATTTATCAAGGTAACAAAGTCAGTCTAGCGGTTTACCTGCTGCGCGCGACCTAATTGAACGCCACGCTCAATTATACTTCATTTTCTCAGAATATATCATAAAAATAAATGGCACACCGTGCGTTTGAGGCTCATCAATTAAAAGCACGCAATGCAATGTTGCGATGAACAACGAAAATAAGAGACAATTGATCGTACACCCGCGCAGCTTTCCTTATAAAAGGCAAAGAAGCCTGACGCAGACGTTGAAAAATGATCAACAACCGTGTCCGCTGTCTCAGATATACTGTTTTTTATTTATCTTGTTGAATCACCGTTCACTGCTGCCCGAGATCAATGTCGTCAGATACCATTTAAAAGGCTATTGTACGATCGCAAACTAATCGTTTCCGGTAATTAACGCCCGGAGAATAAGGGATTGAAGATACGAGTCCCGCAGGTGCGCGGAGCTGCCGCAATATGTAATAAGATGTTTCGCGGTGCGCAACATATACGAACATAAGTGAATGGTTGTGAACGCTTCGATATGAAACGAGCTCGAGACTCGTTTTCGGAACTTATTATACACCGAACGCGGATATTTTATCATCTCCGCATTCGTGGCAGGTTTTTAAGGCACAGATTTTTCATGACATCATTAATGCGAACACGCCGAAAAGTGAATGCGGATATTCACGCACAGATCCAGCTTCGCGACCAAGCTTGTGAAGATTCTTGACATTGAAAAACAAACTTTATGTTTTTCCCTCACATTTTCAACGCCCACGGACTAGCATTGGCTTTCATCGTTAAGTGCGCATGCTGGATTCTTGCCGGACGCTCGACGCGATATACACCTTGCCTTAATACACGCTGACCATGCTCGTGGCACGCGTTCCTTAGCGAGAAATTACTTTCCACTGACCTACATATTTACAATTTTGTTCGGATACCGAACCAGGCATTAATTGCAACAGTCGATCTATTATCCGCCATCCTGCCAACTACGTTAAGGGCTACGAACAGTGCAAACGTTGGAACCTTTGATGTTTTTTGTTTTAATTTAATTAATTTATTTTAATTTTAATTTTTTATTAATATTTTAATTAATTTAATTTAATTAATCCATCCAACCAATAAAAATTGGTTGGATGGATTTAAACCAAACCTTGTACACATTTTTTACAGACTCAGAAGTACTGGAAACATTTTTATTTTTATTTTTTTTTTTTCATTTTTTCATGGTATTTTTTTGTACAATGTGTTCAAAATGGCACCCATTGAATCGGCGTTGACGGCAAATCTCAAAAATGGAACGTCTCAGGACAAAAAACGAAAAAGATTCTCTTAAAATAGGGGAGAGCGGGGCAAAACGGGATACCTAAGGAAATATTGAATTTTTCAGGAGTTTGAGAAGCTCCGTCTACTTTTTACTCCCAAAAACCGAGAAATGTAGTGAAATTTTTTTTTCAGTTTTCAAAAATAAAAAAATTTCCGGAGCAATTTCCCTTAAAAATTTGTGAAATTTTATTTTTTATAATTTTCATTAAATGCACCTTGGGAGCGTTTTTATTTTATAAAAATTTTTGTATTATTCATTCACCGAATCATGGATTCAGTGTTAAAGTTGTGCCGAGTGAGCACATGATTTGTGTGCAGGTGTGACCACAGATGATGGTCCGCCAAAATAAGCTTTTTTTTTAATTCAAATTTCATTCAATTTCACCATACATTCGAGACATCTAGTCAAAATCGTCCGTAGAGCATTTTTTTCGAGGGCAAGTCCTCTTTGCCCCAATTTTTTTTTGTTTTTTTGACAGAACATGAAAAATTACTGTGAAAAATCAATTTTTGAACACAGCAGTAGTTGACAGCACACATGGAAACCGACACATCTAGCTTAATTGCTCATGGTTTCCACTTTGCCCCACGTTCCCCTATATCTGCGATTACTCTTATAGACAGTAGTGGAAATAAAAAAAAAAAAAAAAACACGATGTTTTGGAAAAAATATATTTTTCGTTCATTTTCGGACAAATATAGAAATTGAGAAAAAAAGTAAAAAAAAAAATTTCCAAAAATTGAAGCGGTTAGACGATTCTTTGTAAAACTCATATTTTCGTAAAATTCAAAATGTCATAAAATTTAAACCGCTCAACCGATATTCCCCAAATTCAATACCAACCTTCCTGTTATGATAGTCTATTTATGAAAAAAAAAAAAAATTTATTAATAAGTCTCTAAATTTTCGAAAATTAGAGCGCACACACACATCCAGAAATTTTTTCTAGATATGATTTTTCGATGTTTTGGAACATTTTGAGCACATTGACATTGAAAACTGGAAAAAAAATTTTTTCATCGTCACAAAGCTTCCTCTACGAGGAAGCAAAAGGATTTGAGCAGGTTAATAATTGTCTTATTATTGTCGAGAAACACTCCAAACTCGTTCGTCGGCCTGCGACGTATTTGAATTTTTGACAATGATACGCATTTATTATTCAACAGCGTTTGGAACACGGTGAAATGAAACGATGCGGAAATGTGACAATCAAGCCCCCACATTTATCATAAATGCTGACTAGCGCCATCGAGGAATGCGATGACGACAATGACAAGCCGAGATGCTAGAATGAGAATCGATTATACTCTAGCTGCTCGAGATTTGACGTAATTGCGCTTCCTTGTAACGACGTTTCCAAGTCATCGTCGTTAGTTTTCTATTGCTTACCATCAATGTAAATACGTTTTTAGCTGCTGACCGGCCGGAAATGCTTGACGATCGAATATCAATGGTCAAACTCTACATTCGATAATTCTTATTCATTATTTCTTATTCATTTCGACCGAATTCCTCAGAAGAAGGCTTAATCAATGATAATTCAGATATGATATGCGATAAAAACGGTTCTTTAATATTCAATGAGAATTCGATCGATTGAATTGACAAAAGAAATGAAACTGCCAGGAAAGCTTGATAAAAGAATGCTTTTTGAATAAAAAGCCGGACTTCTGGCTGCTTTCAAAGAATGCCAAAGTTAATCCCACTAAAAGGGGCCTGTTCGTGGCCGCAAGGACGACTTACCTGCCTCAATTCACCTGAGAATTGCCTTATATTGCTCTACGGCGTAGTACACGCAGCCTCCATTGAACAGTAGCGTTATTTTTCGTTCGCCAATTATTCGGCAAATTTACAAGATTTTCGTAGTCGATCGGTCCATTATGAATCGGTAGTACGATCGCGAAACGTCCATCAAGTTGGTCGATACGCTTAACACGAATTTGCGGTAGCAGTCAACCGGAATGTAATCTCAGGCGTTTTGAGCCTACGCGAGATTTAATACAGACGTTGAATAACACGTTGAGTAAGCGCCGAACCGTAATTCATTCGAGAGAAGTCATGCAAGGAAGCCAGCCAGAGAGAGGGAAAGAGAGACCTCTTGTATATACGGACACGCTGATTTTTACTCGGGTAAACTGTCCGTCGTTGGGAGAAAATTATCTACATTTGTATGCAAACACGACTATATTGTGTAGGTTTGATATACGGGTTATTTCGCAAGAGCAGACCGAACTTTTGTGTCTCCCGTTTTAAAGATATTCTATCTTTGAATTAAATGTAAATTATTCTATTCAGAATAATCTAATGTAAAGTGTCAATCATATTTTCGATTTTCAAACTTTGAATAAACAAAAAGTCAAAATTTTACGTCGGAGATCGTATTCGAAAGAATTTCCTATTTTTTAAACTTTAAGTCGTTGAATCATCGAGGTCTTAACTTCCGCTTTGGGTTATTCGGATGAAAATCGTACTCAAGAGCTTCAAGCCGAGCAAGAGCAAATCCTCGAACCGATCTCCGGGTTTTTTTCACATCTCAATTGTATCGATTCGATCGAATATCTTGGTAGATGAAAAAAATTAATCGTAACTGCGCGCCGCGAAATTTTTATTCAATATGTTTCTGGTGCGATTCTCATTCATTCACAATTTTCAAATGAATGTTCTCACAGATTCCCGGCAGAGCTTATCGCACTGAATGAGCCGAACCTGCGCAAATCAATTTTGTGCTCCTCCGCAAATGGGCGAAAAGAGATTCCGTTGCAACGTTCGACGACGCGCAAACTTCAACGTTATACAGAAATGTTACGAACATTCGACCGAGCGTATGTTCAGTTGCGCAGCTCAAGAGATCGATTCGGAATCCGAAAAAACGAGTTGACCTTTTCGACCAGCGCGAGGGCCGCAGAGAAGTGCGCTACTCGAGCAATATTAACAATTCATTTGTATGGGAACGTGAAACTTCAATCGGATCGTGAATCCTGCAGAAGTTGGGCTGATATCGAAAATCGGTTTGCCATAGTTTCATAAAACGCTCTTGGCGTTTTATGAAAACGAGTGTAAGTGCGTACCGCTCGCGTCTCATATTACAATCTATTGTGACTGATGATGCCGAGTTGACGACGACAACCACATCGACAAAATCGCTTCCTGATAAGAGCGAATGAGTTAACGGGGAATAAAAATAAAAAAATCAAACCGAGACAAATTGCTGTCTCCCTCTCCATCTGTCGTCGCTCCAATCCCCATTCGACATCTGCTGTACTTTGCTGATTGCTATATATGAACCAATTTTCGCCGGGCGATTCACAAGCGTGTTAAAGTGCAATTACGAATTCTGGCACTGTGATACGTCTTTTGTCCGCCTCTTTTTTGCATCGCTCATTCTCCAATAAAGGATTTATAGAAAAGATGTTTATTCGATTCCCCTTTTTTTCGAGCGCTGTCGAGCCACGTGATTTTTGCAGTGCCATCGATCCAACGAAGAGCAGAAAAGCAGTGCAGAAATAAATGGGAAAAAGTCATTTTCCACCGGAACTTGAAGTCGATGAGTTTCGGTGTTGGCTGAGCTTTTCTCGTATTTCGTACAAATGTTTATGCCGTCAAAACAATGAGTAAAATGGTTTAAACTCGATGAGTCCTCGCAACGAATTTTCATTGGAGTTCCGGGCTCGGAATATCAAAGTGCTTATTGATAGATTAATTAGTAGTCGTTAAATCGAATTCCGAAAGGACGTTAATAAATGCTAAACAAGGATTCAAATATCAAACGATGTTGGAGTTCGTTGTTAGAAAAAAAGTATTCAGAGGGCAGAAAAGCTCGGAACCATCGAAAAAGCACCCACAATCAAATTTTAAACGGCAAATCACCGGCGCTCAAAATCTCTTTGACGTTCACAACGCGTCTGGCTCTTCAAGCTGATAATAATTTAGCAACGAGTGAGATTGACGTTGCACAAAATCCGAGCATTTCGGCTGACGCATTCTTTCCCAAAACCTCGTTCGAGCCGCCTCGCCTTCGCGACTTGACCAGCATCAAAGTCCGGAGTCAAACTCTGGGACTTTCACACGCGCTCGGACTCAGTGATAATGATAAAACGATGGACTTTTATTCGAGACTCGTGAAGAAATGGAAAAAAAACTCGTTAATGAAAAATTAAAAAGTAATCCGAACGAGTCGTTTTCGAAAAATAATGGCTGTGAATGATTTTTTGAATAATGAAAAAACGACTCTGAAACTTACGATAATTCATTGTACCGCGACTCGATTATATCTTTTCCGCGGTTATTTACACCCTCGTGGCACAAAAAAGAGAGCACAACGTTTCAGCAAGCCTTGCGGAACGATTCGACACAGAACGACTTATGTAAATCACGCTATTTCTTCTTCCTATTGGTCACATCGAAGCACGTGTTTTGTGGTCTCTCCACGTGCTCTTTCACTCCGTGAACGAGGATTGGAAGTCCGTCCTCGCCCGAGGAATATACGTTGCGACAGCTCCTTGCCCTCGTGTCAGTGGTCATTTATTTATCACTTTCGTGCCCGTTATGATTTTCGGTACAAACGATTATGTCGAAACTCCTCTCGATCATCAATCTGAGATTTTTTCTGTGTCTGTTTTTTTGCCGACTCAAGTTTTTTCTCGGTCTCAAGTCCCAATTAGCCAGTTTACTTTATTAATTTACTAAATCTTTCGCTTTGATTTCATGTTCGTTACTTCATCGACCCTTGAAAAGTGGAAATTACAGATTTGTTTCGAACTCTACGTTCTCGTATGAATTATTATTTGGAGAAAACTTCATTGAATAAATATTGATTGAAAATTCGTGCGAATTAAGTGAAACTAATTACTCTCGTTTTGGTCTAATTCGACTGATTTATTGGAACGTCTTGACGCACTAACGAAAGTTTGAAACTTTTTCAATGACTCTCCGTTGAGCAACGAGCATTAGGCCCATTGCCATGTACACGAAGAGCTCAACGCATCACCGGTTTTGCATCGAGCTTTGAATGCGATAGAAAAATACGTGTCCGGATAGTCCGGGACGAGTTGTCAGTTTGGTTAATATCTTTATTATTATAATAGGTATATTTACTCGATTCGGTGATGAAAAATGTGTACACCAAGTGCGTGGGCAAACGTCGTGAAAATGGTTGTGCAACGAAAAAAACGGCACCCTGCGCTCGCTGCTGCACCGAATCTCGTGGAATATTTATACCGGCCGGGCTTCGCGACTCTCCCCGACTGCTCGTGAACCACGATTGCAATAAAATTATTGCTTCGGTCCTCTCCTCTGGTTCCCCCACAGGCTTTTTCACGTTTTATTCATGATTTTCCACCAGCCCGGTCGAATTTCCATTCGCTCGATTTACGGCTGTTTACCCCCGAGGGTATTGCCAAAAATGTGTAATTCCATCCCCGCACAAATCGCGTATCGACAGCTTTCATAATATTTAGCATGAATTATGACGACGCGAGAGCATTGCTTGACGAATAAATTTTCCCTCCCGATTTCCCTCTACTCCCAGCGCAACATTTTTCACTTCCAAAATCAACGGATCCGCCAGTACAAAGCACGAGCGGTGGATGCGTTTGTTTTCCTACCTCCACTTTCGAATTACCAAGTCTCCATTGTTGCTTCTAGTCTCTCTTCTTCTCCACAAATTCGAACCAACTTTTCTCCTCGTTTATTGTCATCGCCAACTTTCGACATCGCTGCTGTACTCATTCGTCATTTTAGATTCACTGTGTGACAACGCACTTTTTCGGATGTGACCATACGCGATTTATTGCAGGCGTTTCAGTTTCGCAAGGAATGGAAAATCCTCGACGAATCTCGATCTCGCGTGACGATAACAATTCGAAAATTAACGATGTTGATTTCTCTGCTTATTTTCTTCCCAAGTGCATTGACTTTATTCTCACAGATTAACGTTTTTTTTACATATTTGAGTTTTTTAACTTTACCAACTTTTTAAATCGCGGTTACGTTCCCAATTACGACTGCGCACTTGATCAAAGGATCGATCGACAAATGCGCGGGAGCGCTCGAGGATCGATGCGACTTATCGAGCGGACCGGCGCTGACTGCGGTTAAATCAATTCGGTTAGCCACGAACCCCGCGTTCCTGCTGCTGCTGCTGCTGCTGCTGCTGCCGCCGCTGCTCCCGGCACGGTCCGCTTAGTTGGACGCAAGCTATCACATTTACTCCTTCGTTGCAGTCCGCTCGACGTTCTATTCCCTGTACCACGTAACTCTATACATTCAATTTCCCTCTCTATAACAGAGTCCAGAAAAAATTCTCTCTTAATATTATTATATCGATGTTGGAAGTTTTCATGCGTACAGCTTCGTATTTCATAAACTATTCGTTCGAAAATCGAATGAATTAAGCCGCGCGAGTTTGCCGAAGCGGAATCGTCCAATTTCAAATTAGAGCTAGACACATTTAGTCAAACATTGAATATTCGAAATTAGGTATTTGAATCACGAGTTTTCGTGTTGAATTCGTCTTCCTGCACGAAGCGTTTTTTTTGGGCACATGAAAATTGGTTTTATTGGCCAATTTCGTTGAAACAAAATTTGGGGATCTGAACTTTTTTAGGTTTATGCGTTGTCCAATATAAATTTGGACGGGCGTCAACGACGTGCACTTTTGGAGCGAACGTCGCGGTAAGCGAGAATTAAATATGGGAAATAAACGTGTTTCACTTTACGCGCATTCCTGATCAAATATCTCTTTCAAATTCGTCATCAGTAACGTTTCAATATTTTCATTAAAGCAAAGCTCTTGCGTTCCATCGAACTTTCATCAAGCACTCAATAGATTTATTCCAAATTTTCATTTCATCCACGACACACCAGCAGTGAAATTTCCTCGGAAATATTGATTGAGGATTAATTAAAATGTCGGCTGATGCTAAAATTCCTCAGGAATCAATCACTCGTTTTAAAATACCCGATCGATTATATTTAAACGAGAAGCTGCAGCATTGGATGTTCCCATGTGAAAAAATCCATAAAAACGAGTTACGGATTTATTTTCATCGCAGAGTTTCTTCTGCACGAACATGATAATTCGAACCTCCAAATAAAACGAATATGAAAGAAATTCGTTATCCTGCGAATAATATCTGAATTTTTTTTAAAAAATGTTTCATTCGAGGAGTTGAAAAATTGAATTTTCCTCCCTTTCAAAAGTTAGGCCAGTTTACAGTTTGGCAACGTTGCATACACTTTAAAGAAGAGTTGGGACAAAAAAAGACAAAAAACTGATGAAAGCTCAGTCGAAAACACGGACAGTGACGATCCTAGTCTCAAAAAACTGCACGGGAAACAGATTATTATTAATATAATCTCAGCAAATCTCCTAATAAATCTGAAAAAAATTGACATTATTCAGCAAGCCTTGCTCATGTTGTGAAAAAAATTTCATATTTTTAGCATCATTTTTTACGGAGATATGACTGAATGTGTCTTGACTTCTATAAAATCACATGTCATTTGGCCCAAATTGTTATTGATTTTTCTCAGCAACGACGCTCCTAAACCGTCTGAAAATTTAACTGATTTTTTTTTTACACTTCACTTTATGAGATGCAATCTGTTCAAAAGCGATGAAATTATTTTTTAAGGATGGTGGATCGCGACGATACAATGTTGCCATGCTAAACCATGTTAAAAATATTAAGAGTTTCAAAATGATAAGAATTTAACAAAATTTGCTAAATGTATTCTTTAAAAATATATAAGACAATATACATTTTTTTAGATTTTTCTACCACATAGCTCTCGAGTAATTGAACACTAAAGTTCACGTGTACAAGCATAGAGTTTACATATATATATACAGTTATACATCTCGTGCATAAGAACTTCGATTTAACGCTCAATTATGCGATAACCATGTGGTAAAAAAATTTGAAAAAAATTGTTTGTATACTCGATGCCAAAGAATGTTATCACCAAATTTGATCAAATTCTGATTATTTTGATTTCGTGATCCATCCTCCTTAAGAACGTTCACGCGAATTTAATGGGAATCGAAAATTATATCTTTAAGAATTGAAATTTGAAAATATGCTAGAAATATAGACCGTGCATCTATCCTGGAATTATTATAGGATTTAGCGTCTAGTTGTCGAGAAAACAATTAACGCGAATCACATTTTTTTATCGGTCATCCATTGAAGGGCCAAAAACGTGAATAAGAAGATATAATGTTTTTAGATGTCAATGATGTCTTGAGAAACCTTTGTTACCGGTGAAAATGGCTTGAGAATGGAAAAAGAAAAACACTTATTTGAAGTTAACGAGTAATAATGACATAAACAGTGGAAGGTTTGACAACAGCATGAGTCAGCTGGTCTAAAATATAGATATGCATACTTATTTAAATAGAAAATGGCTCTTGTCACATTTTGCTTGACGATTTTACTACGAAAGTATTTTAAGGAAGTTGAAGCGATATATTTAGGACATCATACGAAAAATACATTAGATTTTATTATTCCAAAATAATGAATTGAAAATTTACGTGAATCTTCTTGAATAGCGCTTAATTATGTGTGAAAAATTTGAAGAGGTTTCACCGCCTAGTAATCGAGATATTCATTGTCGAAAATGACAAGGTTAAACATGGGCTCTTATGGAAGGAGCTTTCAAAAAATTGCAAACTTCAACAATAAATATCTCAATTTCACGACGGTGAATCATCGGCATATCCCGCCAAAAGTTTAATACTGTCTTAAGCTTTCTGTTTTAAAAATTTTTATGTGCAAAGTTAGAAAATAGTTTTAACATAAGATACGCTTCAACCTCCTTAAGATGATGATCAGTCGGTAATCACAACCGTGAGTGCGAGAGAGATAGCTGCAAATTTTGAAAAGGAAATTTTTCCACATCGTTCGTCTGATCGAAAAAATAAAAATGTCATCGGATTTTTGCGATCGTGCTGCGTACGATGACATTTTTATTATTTTAATCGGACGAACGATGTTAAAGAGTTTCAATTTCAAAAATTCGAAGTGAGGTTAGTCGACTGATCCATCATCTTAAGAGTATGGATCAGATGACGCTGAAGTTTCCAACGTTGGAGTCCAACGAAATGATCGAAAAAAACTCTCCAATAATTCCAGTAATTCTCCTATTTTGTTCCCTGGCAAATTTGCGATTCGTAGTTTTTCAAGCTGCACCAACGATTCATGAAATAAAAAATTGGTGAATTACAAACATTTTTTTCGTTCATTTCGTTGGACTCCAACGTTGGAAACTTCAGCGTCGTTGGATCAGTCGACTAACCTCACTTGGAATTTTTTTAATTCAAATTCTCTGACACGGTTTGACCGATTAAAAAAAAGGCTCTGTCGGCCTACGCAGAAGGATGGCAAAAATCGACTGACAGAGCCTTTTTTTAATTAGTCAAACTGTGTCAAATAATTTCGATTTCGAAATTTGCAGCTATCTCTCTCGCACTCACGGACTGATCCATCCTCTTAAAAGGTAAGAGTCGCGCGACTCTATGGTCAAATGACTATCTATTAATCGTCGAAATAAAATAGGTTATTAGAAAGCTTTTCTGTATTGAATAAATCTTAGGCCAATTTAAACTGTATTCGTATAAATTTATATAAGATCATATTTAATAATTTATGATTAGACGACGCTGAAGTTTCCAACGTTGGAGTCCAACGAAATGAACGAAAAAAACGTTTGTAATTGACCAATTTTTTATTTCACGAATCGTTGGTGCAGCTTGAAAAACTACGAATCGCAAATTTGGCAGGGAACAAAATAGGAGAATTACTGGAATTATTGGAGAGTTTTTTTCGATCATTTCGTTGGACTCCAACGTTGGAAACTTCAGCGTCATATGATTAGAAATATCTTATGATTGCTTATTTGACTCGGTTTTTCAATTTATACATATATATATATCGGTTCTCTTCCTCACCTGACAGTCGAGAGATATCCCAGCCTCCACCAAACTCGCCGGCTATCACGAAAAGTATACATATATGTATACTTTTCATTCTTAACGTTGCCAAGTATATGGAGCCACTTCATGGTAGTCGATCTCCGGCCATTTTCTCAGTTTTCATCGAGATTATTTTTAAAATTCTCTTCGAATGAGTCGATGGCCCCATATTTTTATGGTCACATTGGAATCTTTATAATATAATCTATGAGGAGCAATTTTAACATAATAAACTACATCTAATCGATAAGGAAATGAATTCTGCAATCATAGTGTTGGCGGGATGGGTTTCTCATAAGATATGCCGTGTTATATATTTCTATTTTTGATCGTAAATATCTTGATATAATCTTCGGTAACCTATTAAATCCTTCAGCCATATGAAAGTTTATCACGTCAAAATGATATAATTTAAAAATCACGAGTTCGTCTAATATCGATTGTCGCGCGACTCCTACCTTAATAACCGTAATCATTATATTCAAAATTTATCAACTTCATCGAAACACATGATTTTAATAATTGCGAGAATAAATTTTACAAAATAGCAAAGTGGTTTATTTGCTTTTTTGAATCACAAAAGTGATTCAAAAATACCAAAACTTCCTTAAGGAGTTTCGGTACAAAAGTCTAAATATTAAGAAATTGATCAAATTTGGTGATTATGTTCTTCAACATCAAGTACAAGAACACAAATTTTTTCAAAATTTTCTTCTACTTAGTTATCGAGTAATTACGCATTAACGGAGATTTCTTATGCCCGGAATGTATACCTATATATACGAAAACGCCATGCTTATACACGTGAACTTTAGTGATCAATTACTCGATCACTGTGTAGAAGAAAAATCTTAAAAAATTTGTATTGTCAAATTTGGCACTAAAGAATATGTTCATCAAATTTTATAAAATTCTGAACTTTTTGAAATTTTTTATATTTTTAGCATGGTATAGCATGGCAACATTGTATCGCCTGTACCGAAACTCCTTAAATGTAACGTTGAACGGTGCTTTTCCGGGCAAATATTGTATTGGAATTCGCCAATTCGATGAACAGATGTGCTAAGAAAAATGTTTTTTTTCCCCCTCGTATTCAGACGTTCATCGTGGAATTATTTCAATTATCTAGCTCGAGTATCGGGTTAACAGTGTCTGCGACGTATCTCCGGAACGGGACATGTGATACTCCGCACTGGCATCCTCCGCACAGGGTGCATCCGTTTGCTCATTTACTTTATTCGCTTCGCACTCGTTTGCAATCTTTCTGTGTCATTATCAGCATGCGATAAATCTCCTATTTATGTTCTCATGCGTTTTTCTCACACGTTTTTTTTTCTAGGTGGTGATCGAAATCGCTCGGGCTTCGAGAAAAACGAGTGGTGTGAAAAAAATAGGAACGCGTGTGGTCATCGTTTTTTTCGAGGGCTCGAGACGCTGCCCCCTTTTTCTCACTGCTGGCTGGGAGTGGTTTTTTTCCTTCTTGCATCTTTGATTTTCGTTGCACTCGTATTCGAACCATTTCGGCTCTTTTTCCATTTTTTTATAGCATCCCTGCTCGCTCGTCGCGGCTGATTTAAAATTACTCAAAAGCAGTGCCGCCTTCGAATTTTTTCTGACTATTCGTGCATCGATTGAACTGCTCATTCCGAGTGTGTGGGACGAGCTCTTACACTCCGAGTCGGCTCGCATCCATTCTCCTTTGATTTTGTAAATTATTACAAAAATCCCGATAAACTCGAACGAATTCATTCGAGAGAAGCATAATCCGCGTGGAACGTCATTCACTACTTTTGCCATCAAAGCCTCGCGATGTTTAGAAAAAAAAACTCGCCCAGATAGTGTTCTCGACGCGGGGGAAAAATATGCACGAGTCCACCTGTCAAGGAGCGCATTCTTTCGCTTAATCGTTATTTATTTTCAACTCGTTCTCGTCAAAATATTCCATTAAACCTGTCGAAGATAAATAAAAATATCACGAAATCTCCATGTGAAAGATTATTTCTAATGAGCGTCATAACGATTTAACCTCAAAAGTTCTTTGCGCTCGCACAACTTTCTTTTGTGTACCAGCAGGAACGAAAGCCATTTGGATACTGCTGTAACCAAACAGAACGAATAGGAACAGGACTCGTAAGTAAAAGTGAAAACGTGAGGCAACGGCAGCGATAAAAACTAAATAAAAAGATAAAAAATAGTCGAAGCGATAAACAGATGGGCGAGAGTCGACGGACAAAATGTGAGGTGCTAGAAAAGCCTTTTGGTTCTGCGCTACTCGGGGCTGGTCTTTTATCAGGCGCCCGCCGCAGGATCGTTCTCTCTGCGTGCTTCTGCTTCAAGCCTTTGGCGACCGGCAATAACTATATATAAGAACCAGAAAAACACTTTCGATTCTTGGGTCAGGGACGTTCGCGGTAAGCGGAGGAGAAACCGAAAATTTTGGTCAAAGCGCGTGGAACACTTCTCATCGCGTTAGGCACTCCGATACGAAGTTCATTTACAGCACAACGATGTTGTGATTCAGGAAGCGCCGACTATGCGCTTACTAATTCAATAACTCGCGTTTGATTGTCACTTTTTTTCCAAGATTTATCGCCAAACAATTATAACTGCGCAAAACGTTGGATTTCCTGGTAAAATATGAAAAATTCTTTTCCGCAGACATCGCGAGAGATTACAGTCGAGTCATAGCGACACTCGATTGGTTCAACACATCTTCGAGCTTTGTTAAACCTTCTTATTAAAACAGCAGGATACAGGATACTCACAGTTCACAAATGAAACACGGAACAAACACATAGAAACGATTTTATTAGCATTTTGGTTACATCGACGCATCGACGTCAAAAAGAGTTACCTCTAAGCTGGTTATGGTTTTTTTTTTATTACACACATGAGAAAGAAATGTTCTTTCAACATCTTCGTATAATTCCTATGGGCGAATATAACACAGGTAATTTAGTATAATTCGTATAGATCGGATGGAACCGGTTGCACAGGTCACGCTCAGAGTGAATTCGTGGCCTTGAGCTCGGCCTCTATTAATTATAAGTACCGAGACACATTCGCGGAGAGTGAGTTATTATTATTCTTTTTTTCTGTTCCCAACGTTTTTATTTATATATTTTTTTGATCCTGCCATCAACTTGCGTACTTTGGACATTGCGGAGATTTATCCGGATTCACCTTCTACAGTCACATCAATTAAAACTCGTTTTGCAACCAGTCGTAATTTGCGCAATTGTTTATCTTGTTCTCAGCACGAGTGATCATTTTTTGTGTTCAATAATAATAAATCGCGGCTGGGGATGCACCGGAGGTACAATCTTTGGATGGACAGAGGACAGACAGCTGCACGATACGACGGTATACTCGACGTTTCCGTTTCACACACTATTTGCTATTTTTGCTGTGTGGCGTGTGCGCGACTGCAGCGCCAATGAAAAATGAACTATAACAGCGTCCTTAAACGCCGAAATCAGCCGAAATTGACCACTGCGTAGTGTTGACAGTGTCGTTGATTTAGCTCTCCCCACCACCATGACTTCGCACATAGCGATACCGTCGATTTCCACCATTTGTTTTGACTAATATCATATATCTTTATTTCTTACTGTTCTATAATATAATCTTGAATTCGATTTACTTTCGAGGCAAAAAAGTGCAGATATAGGCAAATGAGCCGGGTAATACTTTGTTTTTGACATGTCACTTTGTATTTTTGTTTTTCACATTTTCTTGAACGCGTGTTTTTTTTCAGTTTCTTGATATCGACAATTTTGGAAAATTTCCTAGTCGCAGAACAACGATCTGCTCCGTTATGATTAAAAAACAAAAAAAAATTGGTCAAGTTTTATTTCATTTTATTTTTTATATTTTCCAGATTATTTGTGCAATGAGCTATATATGAGAAACACTTCGGCTATAATGGTTCGTAAAAGCAAGGAGCGTAAAAGCATGTAGCAACCAGCAACCAGCAAAACAGTTTGTACTAAAGCTTTTTTGAGTAGCGGTTAACTCTGTAAGCTTCTCAAATTCATATTTATTTGAGTTATCATACGTCGATAGCGAACCTTTTTTTACCGATGAACGCGATTTATAATACGCGACGAGACAATCTATGAGTTGCATTTATTGGCGCTGTAGTCGCGGAGGTGCACCACTGCTGACAGTGCTGACCACTGCACACCAAAACAATACAATCACCACTGTTACACTGCACACCGACGCCGACGTAACTCGAAGAAGGAGGGACATATTGATTTTTTTTTTGTGTTGAAAATGTAAACGTGTGCGGGTGTGCGGGCTGCTGCGAGATGGCTAAAGTACCTCCTCGAGTATTTTAGAGGTGTGGTTGTGGTTTGTGATCGAAGTAGCACGAGCTCCCGACAGTGTGTTGTACTCGCCTGTACAAAATATACTATATATATATTCATATACATGTGTGCATATACGCTTGTATACACACGTAGGATATTAGTCGCCGCGGTAAACTGGTGGAAGATCGGCCGCGAATTTTTCGTACGACCAATTTAGCGTCCTCATAGACGATGAGAAGCTTGGAAGCAAAGCGAGATGCGGGCGTTCGTAGTTTGTGAACCAACGAGATCGTTTTAGAACCACGACGAATGGTAGTCGGTTGCAAACGAAAAAAAAAAAAGAGAAGGGAGACACTTAAAGCAACGATTAGTACGGAGTGTAATTCATTAAATCATGAAGCCTGTTCGTGTGTTTTTCCTATTCTTGTAATTAACCATCGCTAGGTTATGACCGTGTTCAAATTTTCGTTCTCGTTGCCAAGCGTACTCGTGTCCTCGAGGCTTCGAGACGCGACAAACTGTCAAGTCTCACCTATGTTACTTTCTACTGATCGTCACAATTAATTTCAATTACCAATTTCTAATACAATTACGACTTCGTTACGAATACATTCAAGCGTATTATAATACATTTTTGTAATAAAAGACGACTTGTCGCTTTTTCTACTCAACTTTCCACGTCCAACAATTCTATGGAAACGGAATTTTCGGTTTTTTCTTTTTCGGCGGGAAAATGCTTGAAGCTTGAACTGACAATCGAAATTTTCAAAGATACTATTTGTGTCGAGTTTGAGCGTGTATAGAAATATTCAAATGATGAGCAGCTGGACGGAAAGAATGCATCGCAGGGCTGCAACCCTGGGAAATGTAGTCACAAGCTGTGGTCATCCTTCCTCCGTTTCACCCTATCCGAGACGCTTGGAGAAGTTAGTTTAAAATTCTAATTCTAAATTTCGAATAACAAATTCCTATTTTTCTTATTAAAAGTCTGCCTATTGCATTAAAAATTGTGTTGTCAAAGGACATTTGAAAAAGTAACATTCAGTAATTACTTCTACAAAAAGTTTTCTCATTACTGTAAACTGAAACTCTGCATGATCGTTGTTCTTTGTTGAAATAAAGAATTTCATTCATTTGGGTAGTACGCGTCTATTCATATTTTAATAATTCCAATATTCATTTTGAATTTCAGAGTAAAATTTGGAGTTCCGCTTGACGAAGTATGCAAAAATGACATACCCGGCCCTTTATTAGTAAGTAAAATTCCATCACATTCGTTTCAATTCAACATTTTTCAAAAACAAATATAAAAACAATTGAAACTGTATAAATAAAGAGTTTTTAGTTTTCTAGAGTAAATGTTTACTTAGTTGATGATGAAGTTTTCTATATGAATAACTTATATTTTTCACTGTGACTAGAGATTCGTTACTTCCAATGTGCAGAAAAGTTAAAAAACTTTTCGAAAACTTCGAAATTTATTGTTTGAGCTTTATTTTCATCATTCTCTCTCTTCATCAGGAAAGTATCCAGCAGTGGAGAACGTTTTGTGAGAGTATTTGCAAGTCTTTTTGAACTTGGCAAATAATCACGTTTGTTTGAATATATTCTCTCAAGAGGAAAATAATTTTGTGCAAAAATACTTGAGAATAATAATTCTAATCGGTTTATTGATTTGTAATTTTTCTTGAGATCAATTATTTTCTTTGTGAATCTACAAAGGTTTATGGGAACCAATATGTGTATCTGTATTAAATAGGAAAATTTCTCTACAGGTTCTCATCCTCAAACTCAACAAAGAGGCTCCGATGAAAAAAGATGTATTCAGAGCACCTGGACATCAGGGAAATATGAAAAAACTAATTCACTTCCTTCAAACCGGTCGTTTAGTCAACATGGACAATTTTAGCGTTTATACAATAGCAAGTGTGCTTAAAAAATTTCTGCGGAAAATACCTGGTGGAGTTTTTGGAAGGGAAGGTGAACAACAACTCTTTACGGTCATCAGATTGGATAGCATGGAACAACAAAGGGACCAGATTCATAAGTACGTTTTTCCCATTACCATATTTATTCATCACATGAAATATACTACAAATAAAAGCTTCTCGAATTTTTCAAATGAAAATTCCGCAGCTTCGGGAACCTGAGAAAATAAAATTCAATAATTTCCAGCTACTTAGATATCAATGAATGAATCATTACATTTGTGTGACAACCAAAATCGTGATATGAAATAGTTTTATTTTCTATACACTTTGAGCCATTGTTCGACGAATTTTCTCCAAAATTGTGCTTCGAAACGGTATATGGCATAGCAGATGTTGCAATTCAAAAGTTTTCTAGGCATTATCTAGAGCAATTAGTCACTGACCATTTGGATCAATTAAGAGGCTCGAAAACTACGAGGCAATTCGAATACTATCAAATACAACATCGTCACATTAAAGGCATTAAGAATATTTAATTGGTTCCAAATTTGGTGGCGAGTTTTATTATAAGGAGAAGTAAAACTCATTAAGACGTCCGTTTATATTGGAGATGCATTTTTATGATACAAAAATTGTTGTTGACAATGGGCAAATACAATAGAACTATGAGCAATTGACTTGCTTTCTCCGACTAAATCGGGTTTAAAATATTCCTCCCGATAATCGATATTTATCACGAAAAAAAATGTTCTTGGTGTTAAAAAATATCTCATAATACGTTGAAATTTTTTTAACAGTTTAATCACCTCTCTACCAATTTACACGCAACGTTTACTGGTATTACTTTTCGGAACGTTCCGAGTTGTTGCTGTAAATAGCGAAAAAGCTCGGACAGGGATGTCGAGCGAAGCCCTCGGGGTGTCTGTGGCACCGTCATTTTTCCAAAGTTGCGTTAGCGATGGCAAAACGGCCAAGATGGAAGATGTATTGAGATTCAAGGTGATGATCGTTGGTCAACTAATTCTTTACGTAGTTAATAAAACGTATTTTAAGAATTCGATCTGTTTGATTCCTTTTCGTACGGCAGACGTACGAAATAGCTTATTTAAGAGGTGGAACTTGATCTGAAAAAAGTAAATTTCGATGAAATTAAGGGGATCGGGGATTTTTGAGACATGCAGTTCTTTTTATTTTATTTTTGAAAAGTTTAATGGTAACCAACTGCCAAAATGGCGGCACTCACACAGTAGGAAAAAATAGAAACATTTTAGTCCATATTGAATATTTAAAGTTTTTTATTCGCCTGCGTATTAATAAATTAATCACGAAAATGTTCAAATTCAAACATTGTGGTTTAATGCACGAACGTTTTGTTTTGTTTGTTTTGGTTTTTCGGTCTATTGATCGATATGCTACTACGTATGATCATTCGTTTTTCTCGAACTTTGTGTTTCGCTACTTTCGACGTCAGGCGGAGGTCTCAGTAAGTTTTCAATACTAACAAAAAATTGCGTTCGATGTATTTGTTATGATGGCTGCAACTTTAAGGAACTTTACTAACATTTTCTGTCTGATTACGTGTTCCTTACGCATATTCGAGAGTTTGGCATGCCGAAAAGTTTGCAACCTTCCAATTTGGTGAGGTAGACCACCCATTTTTCATATTCGTTTCCCTTCAAAATTATCGTTCCTCGTTCATCTCATCATCATTTCAAAAATTTTCGATAAGTCCGATAGAATTTCGGGCCATTGCATCTAAATCGCTTCTAACTTTTTTTTTTCATTTCATGAACGAATACTCATTATCCATGCATATAAAAACAAATCATAAAACATTTTCCACGCACTCGTTTGACGTCAATTCTGTGATGTTTTTTTTTTTTTTTTCGTATTATCGAAATTTTCATGGTTGCGATGCACCGAAAATTATTACATTTATTTTGCGAATAGCTAGCATAAAAATCTGTCTGTGACTGAAATGTTTTGCATGAAATATTGAATTGTCGATCTCTAAATTGGAAAAATCAGCATTATCATATGGCGATGGCAACTTGCATTGGTATGAAAAGTAATTTTGCTGTCCCCAACTATGGAAACTTTATCGAAATGGCTTTTTCTGTTTGCATAATGAATTGTGTGCGTGCGTGTAAGTTAAAATTATGGCACGCTATTTTTCGGAATATTTGAAAAATAAAGTAAATTGACCCGTAGACAGATCAATTTTTCATTCTGTTTGGATCAGCAGCTCGAAGGAATGTCTACAGCATGTGTAACTCAATATAGTCTCTTGCGTCTCTCCGATCACCCTTTCTCCTAGCTGAATGAGACGCTGTCTTCCAATTGCACGACATCTCTCCTCAATAACAGTTTCTTACGACGCGCAATCGTAATCTCAACACCCAATTAACTCATCAGTTGCACGGAATTTCGAGAGCCCTCTACATTCACGCGCTCATATATGCGAATGGAGCATTCCATGTGGAAGCGTCGTTTCAAAATTCTTACCATGTTTGATGGATGAAAAATTTTCGTATTCTTACTTCGAAATTATGAAAAAAAAATTACAATTTCTTCACACTGTACTCTATTATTCTATCGTCATTCGAACGGAGCTCCCAATATTAAGAAAAAAAATTGATATCATAAGGAAAAAATTCTATCAATCCAATATGGTTGGAGTTTTGCAATTGATTTGGATTTTGAATACCACCAATATAAACCCAAATGAATTTGTTGGTGAGGAGAGTTATACAGTCTCATAGCTAGAGTATTTCCTATAAGTACAATCGGTCGAATATGTGCGACACAAGACTCTCCATCGTCCAATTTCAATCGTATTATTGTTTTGTTCTCTGATTGCTATATCGATCGCATTCTTTGCAGGTGGCAACGAGAGTGATGAAATTCATGATCGACAACTTCGGCGTATCGAATTTATTCGGGCGGGAGAATTACGAATTCTACGCAAGAATCACAGGAAGAATATTGAAAGTTGAAGAAGATTGGATATTCAGCTTTCGTTATCCACCTGATACGCTCGTATCAAGTGAGTCAAAAGGGCTACGTAACCCTGTCGCAACTAATAATGTTACAATTTGTTGCGTCATCACGTCACGTTCTTCCGTAATTATATTTATGTATCGTTATAGGACAATTATCATTGGAGGCAGAAAAAACTTGGTTGCAGTACGAATGTGAAAGATGGGGCCTTAAATTTAATTTGGATTGTAAGTGATGACCTTCTATTTGACTTGTTAAAGGGCCAACAGGCCTCGGTCTAAAAGTAGTGGGAAGATAATTAAATATATTACAAGACTGCAGTTTCCATCGTTTGGATACAACACAAATTTTTATCTTCATTGGCAAAGCACAAGAACAGCTTTTCGGGGCTGATTGTGAGAATGGGGGAAATCATTTTTGGTTGCATTCCAACAATCTTCATTTCTATATATTAAATGAATCTGTTTCAATGTAGTATTCAAAATTGCATAAATAAGATGATTCAAAATGCATCGAGTTCCAATAAACAATTTATATTCATATTTATTTATGAAAGTCTGATTTTCACGGGAAAACTTTTTTCAGCCATTTCTCATCACGAAGAATCCCAATCTACACCAGCGTTGATACACGTTCCCGAAGCAATCGAACTTACTTCGTCTCTTGGCATGATACCGGAAAATACTTTACTAGAAAGTTATACAAGACTCTCCGTTAGTCTCGAAGAAAACGGATTGTTTCAGGTGAGAATACAAACCTAGCGGTTCATAATTCTATCGCTTAAAAACAATAAATTTGAAGAAAAAAAAACAAACTCAACACAGACCAATTATACAAAAGTTGGCAAATTTAATTCTCTTTTGTATATCGTATTCGTTCAGTTTAATGTGTCTACATCGTTCATCTATCGTTTTTTATTGCGATTGATTGAAAAATATAGTATTTTGTGCAGGCTTCAAGCCGTTCGTCGAGTAACGGGAGTTATCATTCTCGACACGCAGCAATGACGCTCGATGAATTAAGAGCGGTTAATCGATACGCCGAAAGCACCAAAAGTCTCAGCTATCTGCCGCAGGTAGGCTTGGGAGAGGCTTAAAATGCATTTTATTAACGATGAAACGCTTTCACGATATAACATCTACGACCTTCATCGCGTCACGTCAAATTACCGAAGATAACCTAGTTCATAATGAAATTTCTGATTATTGTTACTACTCCTTTTGCATCCCATGTTACATCGACGAAACTTTTTTTTTTCTTATTCCACGAGATCGAGAAAGCAGAAAGTGTCATTTGAACTGATTAATTAATTATTGATCGATTGTCACCAAATCCTACAGTTTATCGAAGCTCCTCCGGTTAGACGGCGATTGAATTTTGCTTCGGTGAAACGCATCGAAATTTTTTTATAAATTTAAGCATTTTTCGAATCATCACAGTTTTTTTGCCTGCTAAATTCGATTTTCAAATCTAGTCGATGTTGATGGCCCGAAAGTGCAAATATAATTCAAGAGCACTACGTGAATTTTACGACTACGTGAATTGTGATAGCTTGGATTGAAAGTAGATATAATTGAACTTTTTTTCGTAAACATTGCTCATAACTGCGAATGAACGATGATCCACAAGAGATAAGAAAAGATCTGCACTACTTGAGAATGTATCCGACTCTGGAAGGGAGAAAGAAAGTGAAAGAAAACAAAAATCATTATACTTGTAACTATTGTCATTGCATCAGCTAATGTGTGTTACCACGATTAATTTATTTGTCCATGACATTAATTTCCAAATATCAAATACACGTTCCAAGGTCACGCAAGAGAAATCACGAATTATACATTTTCCTCGTAACAGTGTTCATGTAGCCATTATCATCATTTGCCCTCATCATCGCTCATGTATTTACTTGTTTTTTTGTTCTCTCGTAAATGCGTTCAACACAGACCCGTGTTTACTCTTAAGAATTTGTTCGTTTCGTTCCCATTCCTCTGTCAAGTACTGAGCGACCTACGATAATAATTGGTACCAGAAAGGAAAGAACAATGAATCGTCACTTTGTATTTGAGAATGAAGCGCTGAAAGATAGGTTTCAAAGTAACGTGATCTGAAATATGACTGCTGCCATGTGAATTACGTCTGATTATTTATTTAAGTGTTACGTTCATTTTGTATAGTAACTATATATCAGTTATTTACGCATATAAATGATGAAATAAGTATAGCAATCGAACAATCCTGCATCCCTGAATATCCTTGAATATGACAACAATGATATTCAATAATTTAATATACAGCATTTTCTTTGCATTCACCTAGTTTCCATAGTTGTAGCTCGTAGATCCGTTTTTTCTTTGTTTTGTTCTTTTTGTAAAACATTGTACTTGAATTACATGGATGTAGTGATTATTACAACACATATCGATAGACTCGTTTTTTTTTGTTTTTCAATTTGCACATTTGTTTCTATTATCATCAAAATGTATATAATAAATTCACTCTGTGCACATATTTGCTTTTTATTTATACTCTTATCGTACTGAAGTTTGCAACGTTGAAAGCAATGAAATATTTATTTGCTCAAAAGTTTTATAATTCAATTATCTGATTTTTCTTTCTGGACCGTTGATTTTTGGATCCCAAAAAAAATGCACCATTCTTTGTTGTGAACAAAGGAGATTCCTTGCTTCGCAACCGTGCGAACTCTTCATTACTGTTTCTTTTCTTGGGTTTTGGTCTCATTCACTGTGTTTTAGTGATCCGCTAAAAAAATCTACTATTCGGAAACACAAAGCGGCAAATTCATTCTCGAATCGATTCATCTTCGGGTAATATTCGCGTGATTTTTTTATACTCAGGTTCACGAAAGACAAACCGCGCGAATGCGAACTCGTTCCGAGTGGTTCTTAACGCCCGTTGGCGAACGATTGGCCGGCACTGATAGCGATCCAACTGCTATGCATATTCTCAGAGGATCCAATCGTTCATCGTCCGGTAATATTGGTAAGTCAAATATTTGAAAGACTTTTCATTGAATTTACCAATTTCAGGTGATTCCAACAATTTTGAAATATTTAAAAACGTTTCATCGAAAAAACTTTGTGTTCCTTTGATTTATCAATTTTTCTTTTATAGCTGCTGGTTTGAGCGCGAGTGCCGAATCCGTAAAACGTCCGAGTCTTCGTCGAACTGCATCAAGAGAAAAAAGTCGCCTGCATCGAAGTTCATCGCGTCGCAACAAAGAAAACGGTGCGAAATGTCGTGCCAGTGATACCAGCAAAACACGATCACTCGAAACAGTGAAAATTAAACGAGTTTCTCTGGAACAACCGGGCGAAAAAATAATGAAAAATAGCAAAGAAGTTCTCAACGAAGAGGACAGGAAAGATTGCACAGTGGATACACAAACTGACTTGACGATAGGACCACAAGATTGTACGGAAATGGACGTACAAACAATTCACGTAACACTCACTTATAAACCAAGAATTTGAAGTAGACGGTAGAGTTTTCCGCACTCGAGAACTCTCCGATAAATTCCAAAAAGAAGGGTAATGTTTTTTTATTCAAGACAGCCACGGCTCCAAGGATGTTACACATGAAACAGCCCACAAAAAAAAATCATTTGCAATTCGATGAAAATTTTTTTAAAACTCTGTCATTTTTGAGACTATTTTGTTATTTCAACAGCCCGTATTCAGACTTGATACGAAAATGTTTACAAATATTCTGTACTACCACAGAAGTTGAAGGTTCCTGAAACATTGAACGAGTGCTTCAATAAATAGCGGTTCATAAGAAGCTCGGGAAGAAACGTGAATTTTGAAAGAATAATTTTTAATGAAGTTTCGATGCTAGCAAATTATTATCAAATTTGACGGTGTTATTATTAATGAAAATAAAGTTTTGTAACGACTCAAAAATCATTGAATTTTTGCGGGATTTTCGTCGAATTGAAAAAGAAAAATTTTTGGTTAAAATAAATGTTTCAAACTTCCTTAAAATCGAAGAGAAAAAGATTGCACGGTGATCCACTTCCGAGTGATCGCTCGTTAGCCAAACGTACAAATTTATTTAATTGTAGACGATAAACTAATACGAGGATTCACGGTGGAGCCTAGCTCGCGTTGTGAATTCTTATGAAAAAAAATCCACGCATTGTGCGAGAAAAACCACAAGAACTACTCCGACTTAAACTCCATCCGAATATCGCGATCCAAATTTCCGTCGACTTTCCTAAAGTCAGATTTATCGAAGATTGCTTGATTTTCTGGAACACAGATTCAGTCTGAACCGAAATAACCGGTCTGTCCATTCTGAATATAAAATATGAAATTTGAGCTTTGAAGGAAATAATGCAGGTTTTTACTTTTATTTATTTCAAAGAAATCAACCATAAAAATACATCGTGATTTTTTCCTTCAATTAAGTCTCAGTCGTTGTGAGTTCTTGTGGAAGTTCTAAGAAACTCGTTCTCCGCGTGTATCGAGCTCATTCCATTACAGACGAAAAAATTTTGAAATTTAAGATTTTTTTTACTCGAGTTTTTCTTCACTCGAAGGTGAAAATCCACTGTACCATTCCAAATGCATTTCGTATGAAAACCGAGAAAATCTACAACTCCTAGAATTATTCGCGGGGTATAATTGTAAGTATTCTTTTTTACACGTCTCTGAAAATGTAAAGATGACATAAGCGGAAGTGTTATACATTGTTTTAACGAAGTGAAATCGATAATTCGTAATTAGCTGTGAATGATAATGCATCAATTATTCGGAAGATACGAGATTCACGAATTTTTGAAATTTTTAAATTTTCTACGGATTATTCGATACCAACGCTCATAGTATTGTCACGTATGGTATTATAGAAGAGAGGAGAAGCGAACGTAGGAAAACCAGAATCTGAGACAAGAAAGAAAATGTTTTTTATATTGCGTTAAATATTTATTTTTATTTTTATTACCGTTATTCTTATTTTTTCGTAAGACATTTAATCGCCTAGATCGAATGCACAAGAATTTGAAAGAGGTGACGAACAAGTAGACACAAAATTAAAGGCAAATTTGTAGTTCTTCGTTATACAGTAACGATAATTTCTTAGATAATTGTAAATATTACATATGAAATTTATGGTTGATTTACCTTGTTTCTTCACACTTACACAATGTACAAATTGTGATTAACGGTCAAAATTTATTGCAATTTTGCTTTTCACATTGAAACTAACTGTATTATACTAGTAGTAATTTACACAGTTTCGTTGCGTAGTTTACTTTAAATTCATACATAATAATTGGAAAAATCGTAAATCTATAGGAATTTACTGTTTTGATAACTACAGAATGACTCTGTACGATGTAGCGATCGTAATAATTATATTTTAACTATTTCTTCCTTTTCGTTACAACTGAAGTGCCATTCTAAAGATTATTTCGATTCAATTTTTTTTGAAACTCTCGAGTTCTGCTACGTTACAAAAGTTTGAGCCCCCGTTTTTTCTTTATCATTGACTTCTGAACGTTCACGAAAAATTATTTTTGAGTTTTAGATCGTTAGAGCGTAGTAAAAAAAAAATTTTTTTTTTTCAAAATTATTCAATTGTATAATTTTCCATCCGTATAAATTGTTGTTTAAATTTTTGTCTTGAACCCCATTTTGTTTTTACGAAAAACAAATAATTGTACCTAGTTGGATTGACTTCCGAAAAATTTCTCATCAATTTTTGGCGACGAAATCGTCTTCCTTCAGAAAATTATTTCTGATTATAATTATTTCTGACTCAATTTCAATTCAATTAATATTTTGATCAGCGAATTTTGAAAAAGTGGTCAAATTTTTTATTACCGGAGTGGTTTGTTTTTATTAAAAATTAATTCCAACCAACCGGCGATTTGTAACTGATAAAAATCAATACTCCATTTCGAAAAATGTATTATTAAATAGCCGCACAAAAAAATTGGTGTTATATAAATGCTTGGATGATAATTGTTAATGGTATAAGTATGAAATGTCGGTTGCGTATGGATGAAAAAAAAACTAGCCATTGTATCGTTAAATTTCACCAACGATGCGTAATCATAACAGTAATTTCATACGGAGCTATTCAAACCATGCCCAGCTCGGGCAGTTCGAAATAAGTTTAAATCAAAAACGTACCGGTTGCTCAAGTCGTGTCGAAAAAACAGCAAATTCATACACAAATAATAATTATTTTTTTTTTCCATTTCCACTATGAAAATGCAAAGACACAAAACGTTTTATTTCTACTCGAAAACAAAAAAACAAAATACGAAAGAGAAAACTGTTTAAACAACACATGATTTTTCTCAACTTTACAAATTGTTTTAGTTACGTTCGTATCACAGTAATGGGTTTTTTCTGCTAAATTATCTATGTGACAAAAAATGTATTCCGGAGCAAATTGAAGTCGGTAACAGTTTAGTTAAAATTCAGCTCTTGATTGACATTTGCTACTTTTTGGACATGACAAACAAAACGACTATTATTCGGATTGTTTCAGTGGGAAGTGTAAAAATGAATAATCATTACCCTGGTTGATATTTTTGAATGAATCGCACATTTGACTTCATATTATTCAAAAGTATTTCAACAAACAATCTGAATGAAAGTCATCATTTCAACTGCCCTATTGTGGAACCGGCACGATTTGAAGTGAGAATCTCAAATTCGTCGTAGCAGTAATGACAGTTTTATTTTTATTGATCGTATTAGCTTGCACCAAAGATTCGTTGTAAATATATCTTAAGAAACGCACGAAACGAGTAGAAAAAAAAAACTCAAAAGAACACTGTAAAATGAAAATTCGTTTCTGACAAGAGACACAATCTCTTGGACAAATGTATTCGATTATTCATCATTTTTTTGTAGACTCGTTCCACCGTTACGAACGTATAGAGAAAAAAAAATCGCAAATTATGTATCACATACGTATATGTGATATTTTAGGGAGTATCGAAATGCTTCGCATATCACTAGGTTTTACGACTTGATTATTGTCGACTAAGTATAAGTATACGTACACGAACAGAATATACAACGTAAAAGAAAAAGGTAAAAAAAACCATTTGTCACCCTATTGAATCGATAATTGTATAATTCTTCCCCTCTTAATGTACCGAGTTACCCGAAGGGAGTGTGAAATCCTCGATTTTGTCAATTCAAACTTGTTTCTCACCGATGCTCTGTGATGCTAACGAAATTCTAACGTTTCTATAAATTTTCACAATTGTATATAAAAGCTAGATTACTCTTGTAACGAGCTCTCGAAAGGTTTTAGTTCGACTAGTTTTAAATTAAATTATTAAAAAGAACGAGAACGAAGAGTAGCAGGAAAGGAGATAAAAAAACAGAGAAAATATGCCAAATATCGGTTAAGCGAGAGTATTGAACTAATTAATGATTTATACTTGATACGCGTAGAATCGTTGACGTTTTTAATATAAAAACACTAATTTAGTGAACATTTTTGACAAATCGATTGTAATACGTTTTGTAAGATAGGTTGGCCCTGTTTTTAGGATTGTGCCAGGACCATACATGGTATAAATATGCCGGATGCTGGTATGCCCGCCAAGAAAATATTGTATTTAAATTTTATCGTACGATATTGAATCCAAAACATTCATTTACTTCTTTTTATTATTATGCATCGTTCGATGTCGTGTGACACTGCGATGACTTTATTCTCCTTTCATTACTTACTTCATCTTCCAAGCGGAGAACAATGCGAAATGAAAAAAAAAAAAAGAAGAAAAAAAAACAAAAAAAACGACAATAGGAGTATTATTCATACTCGTTATTCGCATTCACACAAACTCACTACTTCAGTATCAGAGATAATATAAAATGTAAACAAATACCAATGTTGCAGAAACGCTTGAAAATATATACGTATATATTCGCAGGACTTTAAAGGCCAATCAAGCGTTGCAAATAAAAGCAAAAGCTTTGATCTCGAGATCATGATACGAGCTTAAAAGAGGACCTGTGGTCCAAAAAAAATATCCGTGTACACGAATATGTATGGTTTCGGAATTCGCATCATTGAAAGGAGTGAAAAAATCACAACTATCAGTTTCATCATTTTTTTTACTTCTTTTTAATGCAGATATGGATCGGAAATTCGCGAACAAATCTTACCAATTTCCATGGCATGCAAATGCTGAACAATTTCGAAATTTTTTGTTTTAACAAAGATTGAAAATAAAAAAAAATTTAGTCAAGTTTCAATGATGCGCACTTCAAAATCGTTAATATATATTTACGCCAAAGTTTCCGAACAGTCAGTTAATGGATGTGCGTCGATTTGGTACTCCTATATATGCCAGAACGAATCGAATTATCGAAATGTATTTATATTAATATATTATTTAATAATAATTTAATCAATTATATTAACACACTGAATATTAGTACACGCGTACGTAATACACGTAGTTATCGAAACCGAAATGCATTTAATCGTAATCAACGTTTGCGGCAGGTCCATGAAAATTCGATACTATGTTAATGTACAATTCTTTTATTTTGTTGAAAACTATCATCTGAGCCAAATTGAAATACGGAACACGGAGAAAGAGAGAATTTGCTAGGGATATTGGAAATCTGCCATTGATTGAAAAATTTTAGTTGAATATTTATCAAAAAATTAATTTTCTTCAATTAATTTTGAAAAATATGGCATGAAAATTTCTCGTTGAATCTTTAAAAAACCAAAACTGTTAACAACACTTACATTACGAAGTAAGCAAATAATCGCAAAGCTTATTCCTGTAACAAAGTTTCTCAAATTGTTTGAAAAAAATTTGATTGACGAAATTTATATTTTTTATATTTCACATAACTATGAGGGCCTGGTAAAAAAAAATCGTTAATGACAGTACGTTCAATTGCTCACGATGCTTGCAAAAATAATTATTCACACTGAATGCAGTAAATCTATAAATTTTGAAAAGAAAAAAAAAGTAAAATTCTCAATAGATCTATTAATTCAATAATCTGTATTGATTTGATCGATATTGATCGATCGAAGCATTATTTTGATTTGTAAACATTTTCACATATATTTGTAATGCACAATTCAAGATGCCAAAAACCTTTTTATTAAATTTTTCACAGTACGATAGCTTGATGTATCTTACTATTTGTTCATTTCGTTTTTGATTGAAAAATAGTTGCATTAATAATAAATCAGAAAAATTATAATTCAAGTTAAAATTATATTTATTTACACAACTGTGGCAATTTGGCTTGCTTCATCGTAATTCTATAAACCATTGGTGTTTATCGATATTCGAAGGTTTGAAGTTTCAAGAAATGTGCATAGAACTAACGGAGTCTGTGCGCTAGTTTTTTTTTCCATTTCTCATGAAATATTTGTGAAGGATGATAACATAAACACAATAAAATTTGAACAGCATATCTCTGCGTGATGTTTTATAAAAAATTTATTCAAGACATTATTTATAAACTGAAAAAAACAGGAAAAAAGTCTATCGAGATATGTCCTACGAAATGTAAAAGCTGAGCGATTGAGGGGCTGTTATTTGAAATTATAACATAATTTAATAATAAACGTGATGTCAGAATGTTCGATGTTCAAACAAACTAAAAAGATAAATAACGATTGATAATATTAATATATTGATTGATAATTAACATAAATGAAAGTCCACATGCGCCATTGTCCCTAATTCAGTATTTAACTGTGTCCATGAATCGCAATCATACTTTCATTCAAATTCTCAATCGGTGATTTGTCTTTTTACCGAGGCAAACTTTCTGATATTAAGGAAAAACTTCAATAAACGAAAACAAAAACATTCATTCCTCGTACAACGCAGAATTTTATGATAAATGATATGGGAAAAAAAAATATTAATATGATGAGTTTATATTGTCGAACTAATGAAAACGACGATCATCATTATTAAACAAAATTACAAGTCTGCATTTGCACTACGATTTTTTTATTGCAAGAAGCATTGAAGATAAAAATGTGTAGTGCGACGAGAGCCACGAAAAAAAATCACATGTTTCGACGTGTTTTGGAAACAAAACTATATTATACATGAAAATAAAAGACTTATCTACACCATTTCTTGATCTTTTTGAAAAATTCCTTTCCCTATAAATCTTGACTTTTTTGTTCTTTTCATCTGCATATAGGTTAACGTTCGGATAATATAGTCAGGACGTTCCCGTATCACACCACGATAGGATGATTATAAATTCAGAATTATATTTTAACTCTTATGGACGTTTCTAATCATTATCAAAACGACATAATAACCGAAAAGCTCGTTGTCATTTTACCTATTTTTTTTCCATAAAAACTTCGTCCGCCGCAGCCGAGCATTATTTGTTTAAAAATTAAAATTTCGCGCGCTCATATACGTCAAGTGATCGTAGCTGGCGCATGCGCGCGCCTTCATGCTATGCTGCGGCGCTCTTACGAAGTTTTACGCCCACACTCGGAACCCGTGCTCGGAACTCGGACTAGCGTTTCGCCTGCCTTCCCTTCTCCCCTCCTGGCGGTGCGTCTGCATGTCTATGTCTGCAACTTTAGTACGTTTGAGCATGGCACGGAGTGTTGACTCCTGGTCAGTCGGCACGTTAGATTAGAGTAGCAAGCCAGCGAGCGCGTGGGTTTTTCTCTTGTTTTTAGCTATTGTTGTTGGTCTATAGGTTTTATTTATCCTACAGCATGCGTTAGTTTCCGAAATTTCTGATAAACGTCGAGTTTGAATAATATTCCTTAGGACGTGTTTTAACGACAGTGAGCTGAAAAAAATATATAAGATTTGTGATAATATACAGTGGAGTGAACAGTGAACTAACGAGACAGAGATCGTGTTTTTTTATTTTCTTTTGGAAACGAAATGTGCGGGTCGAACGAATTCCCCTGCAGTCCTTAGGATGGCATTTGGGAAATTCCTAAGTTTCTTCGCTGCTTGCATCTTATGCAGTATCGCAGCCGGCTATGGTGAGTTTTTTGCTCTTTCTTTTAACCTTCCTCTGCTTCACAAATATAATTTAAAATTTTCATGGGAAAACTGAAATATCGTCGAATTATAATCATTTGGTCAGTCGCACGGAAAATGAAAAAATTTGGCGAAAGAACACATTTCACATGGTTTTTCCTCATTGCGCGGAGAAACAAACACGTTCTCTCTCTCTCTCTCTTTTCCCCTCTGTTTTTCTTTCGTTGTTAACAACTGTGAAATACTTGACATTGTCAATTTTCGACGAAGACTTGGAGAATTTTTGTTTATAACTTTTTATTGTAATTACTGGAGGGTCAATAGTGAACACATCAACGCGCATTGTTTACGGTGCTTCAACAAAGGGACAGCGATCAAGTTGTTTTATTCAAAGTTGTAAAAAAGTGCAAACATACAAACGTCATAATAACGATGGATATTTTCGTGTTATTTTTATGTACAAAGTGGCCGTGCGGATTCTATTCACAGACCATTGTGTACATTCGTACAGCTGAGGCTTTTCAAATTGTTTATATGCATATGAGCCGAAACCCGGAGATCCCCGACACGCATACCTGAACTGAGATTTTATGAAATTCCTGAAAAGTTTAATTCAACGTTACTTTATGACTTTTTGAGCTCCTTTTCAATTGAATTTCTAACGTGTACTTGAATTCCCAGCCAACGTTTGTTTTTCGTTGCTAATTTTTCAATTTGCAATACGAGAAAAATTGTTTTCAATACGAGAAAAATTGTTTTTTACTTTTCCATAATAAAAAATTCTGCAATTATCTCCACTTTAAGAAATCGCCTTAAGGGAACGACTTTGAATAAAGTTTCATCCACAAAATTACTTGGCCTAAACCAGGGAATTCTTTATTAATAGACTTGGAAAAAGATACAACACATGAACGAAAAGAAGAAAATAAGAGGCTAAAAAAGTGCATACATATATATATTTATTTTTGTGTATACAAGCTCCGCAAAGGTCAATGCTGCAAAATATTTGTGAAATAAAAAAAAAAGAAAGTGCATTTTGAGTACATTCGTTCCTTCAGTAAATTTTGAAGATCTTTATGGGTACGAGAAGAAATAAAAAGGAAAAAAAAAGAATCGAGATAGAGAGAGAGAGAGAGAGAGAGAGAGAGAAGGAAAGTATATGTAAAAGAAGACGAGGCAGAGGGGTGCAGACCGGACTCGAACCAAACCTCAGGAATGTAGGCCCTCTCCTTTCTTCTTCGTTTCTTCATCGTCTCCTTTCTTTTTCCCCTCCCAGCATCCTCCCTGCTTATACCTGACCACCCTCTCGCCACTATTTCTCTCTCTCTCTCTCTCATGCATGTATATGGGATTTTCTACGACAATTCTTCCATCGTTATAAATCATCAATTTGTTCAAGGATTAATTTCAAAATATCTTTACTGAGAATGCAATTTTGTTGTAATATTCAAGTATTTCGTTGCACGAATTCAACCAACTTTTTTATTGCTCAGGCAACAAAATTTCGAATATTACAATGAAATTTCATTATACTAAAATGAAACTTGATTCAAGGGATAAAATATTTCGAGATTTTATAAAAATGTTTTCAGTCTCATCGACTGATATTATTCATGTTTGCAGCGTTGAATTTCCAACGAAGCTATGAGTTGAAAATTAAATGTGGTAAAAAATCAATTGACATGATCGACAAAAATAGAGTGCTCCGGAGACCCATGAGCACCATAAAACATGGAGTTGATTGAAAAATTGATCGTCTGTATCATTTATTTTGTACAATTCATTTATAAATTACTTTCGAATGTAAAAATTCATGTTTTCGGGCCAGGAATAAACCAACGAGAAAAAATAATTAACGCCCATTCGTAGTTGCTTCTTAAATCAGATTTTTCGACCAAATATTCCATGGTTTTGTGCTTAAATCGCAAGGAACCCAAAATTTCTAGTCAATCTAATTGTTCAACGTAAATGAAGCATCAGGAACGCAATTGACACGCCCGAATTCATTAGATTTCAACGAGGTTTCAACCTAGTCCTATAAAAAAAAGAACAAATTTCGAAAAAAGGCTGAAAATTGGGTTAGAACAGCCCATACGAAACTCTTCGTCCTTCAGCGTTGCAATACACAACCCAGAGGGACAGTATACCGATATATCCGACTCCTAACAAGATACAATATAAATAATGTTATAGCCAGGTGCATGCACGCTCGAGACCGACGAGGCCTCGACAATTCGATAGGGGAAAAGGCCGAACAAGAGGAATGAGGAAAAATGGGGGAGGGGCGGAGGAACACGAGGGAGGAGTTATTGTAAAGGCACAGGTTTAAAAGTTGCGTGACCGAAAGGTGGCAAACAACACGAAACATTTGCACGAGTTCTATCCGCGACCCCTGCATGACACAGAGCTTTATCGCGAAGTTCTTCATTGATTCTAACTCAAATTTCGGTGGAAAAAAAAACCAAAATCAGTGAAATCTCAACTCATTAGAAATCTGAGCTCAAGTCGCTATTAAACTCGCGGACATGATCCAAATAAACTCCAGAGTCTACTAAACTAATAAATGATTATTTATTTACCTGTTCGCGTGTTCAGATCTCACTCAATTGAAGCAGAAATTTAATTTAAAAACAGCAGATCTTCTCTCCCACATTTAGGGTATAAATTCCAAGTTAAATTTAATTGCTCCAAATACTTTTTTAGTTGAAATCATATGTAAAATGTATTCAGTGAAATTCATTCCTGGCGTTTCTCCCCCTCTCTCGCTCACCGGGGCGAGGGGCGGGGGGCACCGAGGTACTCGAGCCGAGTAAAGCATCATTAGACACGCGTTCGTTAAGCTCGACACTCGAATTACACAGGTCTCGTTAAAATTACCGGTCAACGACGCGTCCCCTTGCGAAGCGCTCATTTCTGCGTTGATCCATTCAATTAAATACATGACATTTATACTAATACAGACTCTTCCGCATTCACGTTCAACGTGCTACGCATCAACGTGAAAGTCCCCTGCTGCTGCGTGCGTGTTGTATAGAACTTTGTATGCAGATATGAAAATGCGATTCATACATTTCTGATTTACTTGTTTACGTTATACTTCTGCTATCTCTACCTTGTTTGGAAAACTTTGAGAGTTATAATGCACGACGCTGAAGTTTCCGACGTTGGAGTCCAACGAAATGAACGAAAAAAAACGTTTGTAATTCATCAATTTTTTATTTCACGAATCGTTAGTGCAGCTTGAATAACTACGAATCGCAAATTTGGCAGGGAACAAAATAGGAGAATTACTGGAATTATTGGAGAGTTTTTTTCGTTCATTTCGTTGGACTCCAACGTTGGAAACTTCAGCGTCATTATAATGCCTGGTTTTGAGCCCTCGAAACCCTCGAAGCATTCGAATTTTTATAATGTCTCTGAAATGATTTAAAAAAACCCTCTAATAATTTCAGTAATTTTCCAATTTCGTTTCCTGACGAATTTGCAATTTGTGCTTTTTCAAGCTGCACCGATACTTCGTGAAATAAAAAATTGGTGAATTACGAATGTTTCTTTCCTCCATTTCGTTGGACTCCAACGAAATGCAAACTTCAGCGGCCGGGTCAATTTTTCTTCGCAGTAAAAAAAAGTACAGCTGAGGTATAGGGGCGAGCGGGGCAAAACGGGATACTTAAGGAAATATTGAATTTTTCAGAAGTTTAAAAAGCTCCGTCTATTTTTTACTCTCAAAAACCAAGAAATGTAGTAAAAATTTTTTCAAATTAAAAAAAAAAATTTTTCAGGGCCAATTTTCCTCAAAAATTTTTGTGAAATTTTTTTTTACTATAATTTTCATTCATCCACCTTGGGTGTGTTATTATTTTATAAAAGTTTGTATTCTTCGTTCACCGAATCATGGATTCAGTGTTAAAGTTGTGCACAAAATTTGTGTGCAGGTGTGATCACAGATGATGGTCCACATGGGAGAGTACAGCCACTCGAGGCAAAGTGGATTTGTCTAAAATTTTGAATTTTGGGGCAAAGAAGATTTGCCAAAAGTAGAAGATGATATAAGTTTTCGAAAACTTTTTCAAACTCAGGATGTGTCTTTAAGGTTACTGAGACGTTTGTTTCATTCGAATGTACGGTAAAATCGAATATTATGAAATCAATCTGAATTTTATGAAAAAAAATTGGGCAAAGTGGACACAACATTTTTATTTATTTTATTTTATTTTATTTTTTTTTTTCAAAAAGTTCACTTCGCCCTATTTTTTTCTAATCATTTCAAATTTCATTCAATTTCACCGTACATTCGAGACATCTAATCAGAATCGTCACTAGAGCATTTTTTTCGAAGGGAAAGTCCACTTTGCTCCATAATTTTTTTTTTTGACAGAATATGAAAAATTACTGTGAAAAATCAATTTTTGAACACAGTAGTAGTCGACAGCGCATATGTAAACCGACACATAGCATAATTGCTTATGGTATTCGCTTTGCCCAAGGTCCCCCATATCGATATAGGGGATCACAGAATTAAAGAATTTAAAAAAAATATGATATTTTGGAAAAAATATATTTTTTGTTCATTTTCGGACAAATATAAAAGTTGAGAAAAAAAGTCAAAAACATTTCCCGAATTTTTCGGGTATCCCATTTTGCCCCGCTCTCCCCTATTAAAATCCACAACTTCTCGAATCGCATTGCTGAAATTTGGAAAAATCATTTATTATGTATAGGCAGAAGAGAAAACTCATTTGTCGTATTCTGCTATAATAACTGATCTGGTATTTTCCGGACCGAAAATCAACATCTTTATAACTATTAGAAAATAAAAAATCCGCAGCAATTTTGAGAATGAAAAGACAAAAAAGCGTTTATTTCGGTGTTTCGGCATTAAGGTCGATCCCCTGCGACAGCCCCAATCAAAAGTTATGTACCGTCTGCATATTAAAAGGGTTGACAATTCGTTCGGATCGCAATCAATAACTTTGTAAAGAGCCTATATACGTACTCGGTGCCAGCAGATATAGTACAAATATCATTTGCTTTCGTAAAATTTATTCTAAAAGTATTTTTGATCTGACATCGCGAGTAAATTTTTTGACGGAACTATCCGCTACGCTTCGACACACAGAAAAGGTTGCCTATACAGACGACATTCGCTTGTTCGCTTGCAAAATATATCGTATGCAGCCTAAATCTTCGTACTTCTCGATACTATATCTGTCAAACTAGATGGTCAATGACCTTGATTTTTTTTCACAATATCTGTGATATCCTGCTCTAGATCCTCCTCGTTTTTTATAAACTTCCTAATTTTAGTACTCCAGTAGAATTAATAATGTGCTGTTTGCCTATGCATGGTCCATATGTTACGTGTTAATTGAGTCAATTTCAATTACATATATATGACGCTGAAGTTTTCAACGTTGGAGTCCAACGAAATGATCGAAAAAAACTCTCCAATAATTCCAGTAATTCTCCTATTTTGTTCCCTGCGATTCGTAGTTTTTCAAGCTGCACCAACGATTCGTGAAATAAAAAATTGGTGAATTGCAAATTTCGTTCATTTCGTTGGACTCCAACGTTGGAAACTTTAGCGTCGTACATATAATTATCTCGGGTTCGGGATGGTGAAACTTGTTAAAATTTTATAGAGGTGTTGTTCATATGTTAAACAATACGTATGCCAAATTTAAATAATTTCCTAATTTAACTGTCTCGTGGAGGAACCACCTTAAGTTTTCCTAATTTGCAAACGGGTCGAAAAAAATGTTCATCTTTTCGAACGAATGTATCGGCGGGATGGAGAAACGAAGGGATGTAGGGATGTGTGGGGCATTCTTGTACCTCTTATCGTTCCACCATTTCCAGGAGACTGCACAATACCGACCCTTGTGTGTAAGTTTTTCGAAGCAGCGAGGGGGCGTTCTCGCGGTGGTTTCGGCCGAGACAATCCGGAGGCTTATCCTTCTGAGGCAAGCAGAATAAAATGATTCGCCCTGATCGTCTTATCTCCCAGTCTCGACTCTCCATTGTGCCCCTTCCTTTCCTCGAATGGCATTTTTAACTCCCGAGAGAAGAAAATTGTCGGATATTAATTCCGAGTTCCTTTGTGGCATCGAATTTATAAAACTCCACTGCATTATACTCGCTCTAAGACGATAGTATACACGATCCGACGTTAACGTCTTCAGAATTCATGAAACTTCCTTAAAAACGCGAAATTTAAACTGATGCTGTTCATAAAACCCACGGGACCTTGCTGACAGCAGTTTTCGGAAGTTGATTAAAAATTTATTGGCCAACGGCACAATGACGTTGAAGTTCGTAACGTTGGAGTCCAACGAAATGATGTAAAAAAAAACTCTCCAATAATTCCAATAATTCTCCAATTTCGGCTCTGTCGAATTTGCAATTCGTAATTCTTCAACCTACACCGATGCTTCGTGAAATAAAAAATTACTAAATTACAAATGTTTTTTTCGTTCATTTCGTTGGACTCCAACGTTGCAAACTTCAGCGTCGTAACGACACATTTATTTTTTCATTTTTTATACGGAGTCAACTTTTCTGACTGGGATGAGAAAATTCTCAGCATTCATTTCAATAGGTTATTATTTATGTTCATACATTTTGTAATCAAATACATTAAATTCCTCATCATTTGATCTCAAACACCTCGACAATACGCATACATTCTATGGGCGTTCTACCTACCGTGGGAAGAGGCTGAAGAAACAAAACAGTGATACGTCCGTTATTATATTAATTCCGAGCAGAAGACTGCTCGATTCCTATTATCTTATCTCTCGTTTATCGAAATAATACGCCGCACAAACAAAGCCTTGTATTGCAAGCGACACGCAACAGTTCTGTCTATTTGTTGAGTGTGATATAGTATGTTGTTATTTCTAATTGCAGGAAGATTCAATTAATTATTTAAGGAAGATCACGGGAATCTAGCGAAGAAAAATCATAGCGAATCATCATAGAGAAAAAAAAATTTTTCGTAATGGAAAAAAGAATTGAAAGCGAAAAGATTCCACTTTGAAATTTTCAGAGAACTTGTAGAAAATGTCAAAGTTTCGGTAACTACTCGGTAAACATATTATGACTGGTTATTTTTTTTTAGGTCATAAAGAAGTCATGAAAAAATTTACAAGCCGGTTGCAACTGGTGCCGTGATACTAAATAATTATCACAGTTTCTTATAGAGAAAAGAAAAGAAAATTAAAAATGGCGATCATCCCAAAATTTTAGTTTTTATCTAAATTCTGAAAAATAAATGTTGAAGATAGATTTGTATGATCTTTTGATATTTTTTTCTGAAAAATACATTCGAAAACAAGACTTGAAAGAAAAAGATATCACAATAAGTCAATTTTTCAAAGCGTTTTGTCACTTTAAACAGAAATTACGTCATCTTTTTTTTTAATTCATGACTATTTTTAGGTCGGGAAAAAAAATTTGAAAAAATTATGAAAAATTTCTTTAGTATAGGAGAAAAAGATAGAAAAGTTTCCGCCAAATCGAAAGTGGTCGATTTGGCCTGGAATGTCTCTTTTAGATATCAATGATGTCTTGAGAAAGCCTCGTTACCGGTGAAAATGACTTGAGAATGGAAAAAGAAAAACACTTATTTGAGGTTAACGAGTAATAACGACATAAACAGCGGAAAGTTTGACAACACCAACACTGAGCCAGCTGGTAGAAATAGAAAATGGCTGTTGTCACATTTTGCTTGACGATTTTACTGCGAAAGTATTTTAACCGCTATCATTGTATTAAAAATTGATCAATCTCAACAAATAAGTTACACACAATTTTAATATTTATTCGCGAGAATTCATTTTAATCGTTTCTTTGATCATCAAAAGAACAAAAAAGTTCAGTTGCTTTTTTGAATCACAAGTAAGACATGATCTTCCTTAAGGATATGTAGTACAGGCGATACAATGTTGCCATGCTAAACCATGCTAAAAACATAAAATATTTCAAATTGATCAGAATTTTATAAAATTTGATAAATATATTTTTTAGTACCAAATTTGACAATACAATTTTTTAAAGATTTTTCTCCTGTATAGTTATCGAGTAATTGATCACTAAAGTTCACGTGTATAAGCATAGCGTTTCCATATATATAGGAGACATTCCATACGAAACCGACCAATCCGTGACCCCGACCATTTTTGATTTACTGAAAATTTTCTATTATTTTGTACCTACTGAAAGAAGTCGTTCCTAATTTTTTAAGATTTTTTCCCCAACTCATCTGATCACAATATCTTTTTCAAAATTTCGTACAATTTTTTTGTGAACGCCCATAACTTCTTCAATAACAGAGATATCGAAATAGAATAGTAGGTCATTTTTTTGGTCTTAAGTCGTAGTTTTATGAAAAAAATACAAAAAAAAATAACAAAATGAATTTTTATACTTTTCTTTTAGTTTTTAACCAAAAATATATTTTTTTTTCAAACTTGGACCGTTTTGATTTTATTCAAAAAATTCATCACGTTTTAATAGACCTTTTTACACGTGCGGAAAAAATTTTAGCTTTGTGATATTCATAACTTGTTACTTTTTTTTTCTATTTTCTACCACGTGTCAAGCGAAAAAGCGTGTTTCCTCCTTGAATGGACAACGCAAGTAATAGAGAAGAGACAAATTTAGCACTCATTTGCCTAGCATGCAATACAGTAGTTACCTTAATAAAAAAAACTCTCCAATAATTCCATTAATTCTCCTATTTTGTTCCCTGCCAAATTTCCGATTCGTAGTTTTTCAAGCTGCACCAATGATTCGTGAAATAAATAATTAGTGAATTACAAACGTTTTTTTTCGTTCATTTCGTTGGACTCCAACGTTGGAAACTTCAGCGTCGTACACTAATAGATTTTAGAGAGTTAACGGATCTAATAAAAACGGTGATGAGAAACTCGATGTTTCGTACGAGGCTCAAACCCATTTACAAAATCCGTTGAGTCAATCAAGTATATTGACTCGTCATCGAATGAATTCAAAGTTCTTATATTCACGCGCACACAGCTCCAATGATGTTCGATGAAATAAAAGTAACACGAATTTGCGCACTGAAAGGCCCGCGCGGTCAGTGAAAAAGGGTGGTGCGAGCGCGAAAGGAAGTAACGCACACCCCGTTTTTGCTCAATTCTTAGAGACGCCTTATGAACTATAAAATAGGCTCAGTGACGTGTCTACAAGCATTTATAATAGCCAACACTCGTGGATATATGCGGATGGAGAAATTCACGTGAATAGTATGCGAAGGTGAACGCCCCTCGTGCATTACACCGGCTCGTGAACACGCCGATTTCTCACCCCGTTTCAACACCCACCGCACAATGCGGGACTCATAACTCGATCGCTCAATCAAAATACCCCTCAATTACATTACAATAAATTCAGGAGTAACACAAGACGCGTGGTGCGTACCAATACAGGCTCGAAGTCGCACACACGGACATGAAAGCGTCTCGTCAAATATATATAATTACTCGAGCTCTCCGATTCGAAAAATAGAATGTCTTATTTCTTTTTTTTCCGCGTTTATCAATAGTGCGAGGATCTTGAGAGAAGCGAGAATTCGCGCCCGCGGTTCATTCTGCACTTTCCTATTCACCGGTGCGATAGACACTCACCCATTCATATACGCGTATATCATCGCACTTTCAACATTCGAGACCTTCGTTTCTCTATTTCAAACTATGTATACGGGCTGGCACACCAAATTCTATGCCAGCATCGAGCCCAGCATTCGTATTTATATATACATCTATATCCGGCAGCATCCAACACTCCATTCTTCAACGGATACCACGTCCAATGGCCATTTTCCCTCTCCGCGCGCGCCTCCTCATTCTCTACCTTCGCTCATCCGGTTCTCCAGTTGTAAAGAACAAACAGCAAAAAAAATCAACCCGCATAGAATATACGTATACAGAGCTTTTCAGAACTGATAGCTCTGACTCTGCTCGTGCGTATTGAAATTTGCGATCGCAGATTTTCTCCAAAACGGTCAAAAAAATGTTTTCGTTTATCGACACTCCTTCCACTTTTTCATCATTTTACTTTGTTTCTTTTGCTCCATTCGATGTGTCGTGCATTTACATTTTATCCTAGTTGTGTGCCAAGCTTCTCGACCAGTCAAATTAAAAAATTCGGCAAAAATTACTCAAATGTATACATGACCCAATTTGAGTTTCAAGTAAATGCGGAACGAACCTTTTTTCCCACTTTTATAAAAGGATCATTGAGAAACGGTAAATGGATCCTCTTGTTTACAGACTTGTGACAACATTCATTGGATGAACCCATACGAAACACCGCGTTCGTCCTGACAATCCATAATTATATCATAAAGAACGTAAATTATCTCTTCTAGATATATATTTGCATGTATGTATATTAGGGCGATGCAAAAAAAATCGATATTTTTTTTCTCGGAGTTCTAACGGAAATCGTTAGTACATCAAAAAAAAAAGGAATTTTTCCAAAATTTCAGAATGAAAAAAAATTTTTTAGATAGTGCTCAAACCACTTTCGATATTTTTCTGTTTTTTCTCAAAAATCGTGAAGCCAAAGTTTTTTTTTGCTTTCACAGCAGAAAGAGCAGACAGTTTTATGGAATCATGAATCTAATGAAATTTTGTCATTCTCAAATAAATTTAAAAGCTATGTCGCATAATATATTTATTTTTTTTCTGTATATTTAGCTATAAATTATGAGATTGAAAACGTATAGCTACAAATGGAAATTTTTGTTGTCCTTCCAAAAGAAAGGGTGAAAGTATTTTGCAAAAACAGTTTCAAAGCTTTGTTGAACTCAAATTTTCTATTTCAAAGTCTGGTATTTCAACGCGGAGGACGTTATATTTTGAAAATCTTCTAGTTTTCTCATTTGTTATAAAAATTAGTACAATATTTTGACTGAATTCTAATGTGGGAAATAAATGTAATCTAATGAATGCAAAATCGCAATAATTTTTAATTCCAAACTGTTTATTTACAATCAAACTATTTGAGTTTGTGCAGGATGGCAACTTTGTATAATAAACCTATTTCGATCTTGTTAATTCAATTTTTTTTTTATATCCGCAAAAATTATACCGATTTTGGAAGTTTGATGAAAAATATTTGCAATTTTGCATCCGTTAGTCTCCATTTCTTTCTAACAGAATTCGGTCAAAATATTTTGCTATTTTTCATAACGAACGAAAAAACTAGAAAATTCCCAAATTTTAACGCCTTCTGCGGTAAAATATCAGACTTCGGAACAAAGAATTCGAATTCGGCAAAATACAGCTTTATTTGGCACGTTGTCATTTTTGTACGATGCCCTAGCAAGTTTTCGTGCATAAAAATATTTATCTCTATGAAAAATACAGAAAAATTGAAATCGATCGCTTGCGAACACCCAAAAATATTTGTTATTAGGTGTTATTTTGAAAAACTATGTTTTTGCAAAGTACATTCACTTTTTTGGAAGGACCACAAAAATTACCAGCAGTATAGCCACGCATTTTTTGATCTCATGATTTATAGCTAAATAATATTGAATTAAAAAATTACTTTTTTTCGATGTACTAACGATTTCCGTAGGAGCCTCGAGGAAAAAAATATCTTTTTTTTTGCATCACCTTAATGTATACACGCTCTACACACCGATAAGATTATAAATGTTCTTCTCAAAACTCTCGCCTTTCTAGTAACGCAGTCTTAGAAAACACGTTAATCTTATTATCCAAGCTTTGACTAAAAAGCGTTTGATCTACATGGATTTATATTTAGCTGCAGGGGTCCGCTCGATATCGAGTCGTAGAGACACAAGTTCGTTACGCCTAGATTTTTCGGAATGGAATTTACCGCGGCGTTTCCTCCGTTTCTCTACGCTCCGCTGGATCACTGGACTCGTCTCTCTCCTTTCTATCACTTTTCCATGCTTCTCATAATCCACCTTTTCAACCTATAAATACCGCAGAATTTAGAGTTCATTTCGTAGCTCAATCAAACATCGATCAACGTGACATTCGATTTAGCATATTCACGAATCTTATAAAATATCGGAAGCGAGTTGGTTCATGATTCGTCATTCCGAATGACCAAAAAACCAGATGGAAAACGAGAATGAGTTTATCTATGAAGATAAAATAACGTGGATGAGATTGAAAATTTCCATAAAAATGTCAACATTTGTCGCGGTAATTTTTGTATTCGTTCGATTAAAAATGGGCATTGCATATTTGAAAAAATCCGTTTGCTTCCGACTTTTTGGCAAGCGCACAGTTTTAATTGCTCGTATGTCGTACCTACGATTTGCCTGATACGAAATTCTCATTTTTTATTCGTTCGTTCTAACGAAGTTGTTGTCAAGGATTTAGAGTGTTGGTTGCGAGTATTGAAGGAGCAGTGAGAGAGTTGGCGATCGGACCCCCGTTATAACTAACGAGCCCGGACAGGCGTTTGATAAATTATATATACTTTAAGCGTGTCTCGGGAGCCACGGGCGAACCGACCAGTTCTTCAGGCTCTCTCATGCAGTTCGTTTCTCCTACGAGATTCGAACTAACAGCTTATACTACGAGAATAAACGTAGGTGTGTGTGTGTGTGCGAGGCTGGAATATCTGCGAGCATCGAACTCCGCAAAAAGAGTCGAATAAAAACGGTGATTTTTAGTACGCCACACTTGTTGAGCGTATCAAGGAGATTGTAGAAATCACGATGTATGAGAGCTTCAACGAGGAGACCAGACGATCAGTATACGGATGAAAAAAAAACAGCTTTACATTCCCGAGCAATCATCAAGCATATTTCGCTTCTCCCTTAACTGATCAAACTGTTTTCACGTTATTTCATCTACCGCATTTATATTTACAGCGCTCTTTCTCATGACGGGATCGCAAATCAAAATTCAAAACAGCAATTCGACCTTGGCGTTTCGACGCATCTATTTTCGTATATTCAAGTTTTCACATGACTTTCGAGTTTGCATTGTCGGAATACAACGAAACGTATATACTTTCTCCTTATTCGGCATTTCGTTCGTTGTATTTTTCAAACAAACGCAGTTTTTTTCTACGCAAGCTCTTTGAGAATGCTTAGCAATTGCGTGAACCGCCGCGAAATCCGAGAAGATTCCTTCATCCGATAAAGAACAGCAAAAGAGTGTTCACAGACGAGGCTGAAGTTTGCAACGTTGGAGTCCAACGGAATGAAGAAAAAAAAGATTTGTAACTCATCATTTTTTTATTTAAGGTTGACCTATCGCAAACTTCATTATTAGATACAAACGTGATATTTTTTTATTTCATAGTTAAAGTGCGCAGGAAAATCCCTGCAAAATTTGTGAGCGCATCATCGACTAGTTATAACAATAAATAATCGATAAAATTTCGAAATTTAACACACAGCTTATGAAGATCACGCTCCAACAGAGACTTGAGCCATGAATAACTAATTTTCCCGATTAGATATGTTTTAAAAACGAATTCTCAAATGTTAAAAAAATGATGAGGATAATTTTTGAATAAAAAAAAAACGAAGTTTGCCGAACAAATAAAATAAAAATCTTCGATTTAGTCGAGTAATTACGTGGTGTGTCGTCATCTTCTGCTACTACCGCTCTGGCTGCGTAAAGGTGGCATCGCTGCATAACCTCGAATAACACGGAACGGATTCGAATATGTGAACTGTCAAACTGTACTTATTGAATAGTCGAATTGAGGGTTCTTATCCGAGAAACAGAATGCTAGGAAAAATATATTTGTTTGAAGATAATGTTTCTGGTCCAGCCGAACATTGTGTCGATTCATGGTCAAATATAACCTCCTCGCACAAATGGATAGTAAATGGTAAGCAAAGGAGACAGCGTTGCCATATGTATTAAGAGTATGGCTGATTGTCAAATGAGAATGACATTAAAAAACTTCATAATAAATGATGTTCCATAAATCATCACGACACACACCTGAAAAATCATGGACTTTCGTAATACTAAAAAAATAATATATAAATCCATCATTTATAGTTAATTTAAAGTTTTCAAAATAATAATGTGTCTCTTCACTAGCTGTTGCGATAGGTGGGTGAAACATAACGAATTGCACATTCGGCAGGGAACAGAATTAGAGATTTACTGGAATTATTCGAGAGTTTTTCTAGATCACTTCGTTGGACTCCAACGTTTTGAGCGGTTATGTTATTCGATCTCGTAAGAATGAGAGCACATTCTCTTAGTTGGAAACCAAGAATCTAGTTCGCTATGATTTACGCGCATCTATACTTCCCCAACATTAGAGATGACACATAAGTATCGATAAAAGTTGTGCAGACCCAATTCCTGGATAATCTCCGAATTTGAATCGGGCTTATTTTGCAAAAGCTTTCGAAAACTGTAAGTTTTTCGAAAGCAAAAAGTCTCAGCCCACTTTTTTTGAATAATCGACAAATGTAAATTTTGCACGCATGGACACAACAATGAACTTAAATCATCATAAAAGTGGGGTGCAGGAGGCCCTAAATCGGTCATTCAAAATTTTCCGGCTTAGCATAGTTGGCTTTTTTCTACCAACGTATGAAGTGTGCATGTCTGTCACTAGGAACAGGTGTATAGGAGAATGTGCCGGTAGCAAAAAGTTGCGAAGATGCTTTCATTCTTCGAGCGTCTACTTCTTCAACCTCTCTTCCCCCTGAACAGCACACGCTCGCGTCCGCGTACACATCTATAAAATATCACTCGGATTGCATATCTGTGGATTTTTGTGTACAGAATGTCTCTGTGTTCGTTGCCGTGCGTATTTTCCTAGACACGAGTGTACACACGCCCATTCCTACCTGCTAGGTAAGGCGTTTCAAGTCTTCATCACAGCGCGAAGCCAGTATTTATACCAGTTCCAATGTTCGTTGGGTGTGTGCTGGGCGAGTTTCGGATGGCTTGGGGGCCACGAGGTTCTCCGTAGTTCCGGGCTTCCAGCATCGTGTAACATACGCAGTGTCTCTCAAAGCTTTTCTTTCGATATCGCACGCGATTGCATCGAATCACTCGATTTTGACAGACCACTCCCCCTTCGTTTTTTTCGGGTTTCCGACCAGCGAACTACGCAGATGGGAAGCGAATTGTCCCCACTCATGTTGGTTAAAATGCGATTTAGGCTGAACTGTAATAAAGCTGATGATCTCGATCCAGCATCCCAAGATTCACTCGATCACTTAAATTTTTTTATCAAGAGACACGATATCGGCTTTACGCCAAGTATTAAATCTAAAGTGAGAATGATCGTTTCGATACCATATGCAGTGAATTTCGGCACACCTTGTATGCACTGCACACGGTACTCATCTCGTGGCGGCTGGAACCGCGAGAGAGCTAACGGCCGCTAACAAGGGCCTGCCAGGAGTGTGTACGAGAGAGGGAGAGCGAGAGGACGAGGACACAAAAAAGGAGAGTTTCCTCACGAGAACGAAAGAGAGGGAGACCTAGAGAAAGAGAGAGAGAAAGGAGGGTGGTCACGAGGAACGGAGTAAAACTGAAACGCGAGGGGCGGCGTGCTAACTGCCGCCGCTACCACCGCACCAACACCATGAGCCATGAGCCATCACCATATATACTGAGGATATTCAACAAGGACTACGAGGAGAAGAGTTCATGGACTGCCAGGGGTACAACTATGCGCTGCTTTTCTCTCGAAGGAAGAACCCGGGCGTCCCCCTCAACGATGCCTTTTTAACATTGGCGTAGCAGCAGGCTCATATTCCATGGAGCAGTTCCACGAGATTTCACTCATAATCTCATGTTTTGTTGCGCTTGTATCCCTGCTCGAGCTCCGAGATAACGGCTCGAGTTGTTTGGGTCTTTCTCAATTTCAGACTTTCTTTGCGTACTTTGAACGAAAACTTAACTTCCTCGCGGTAATCATCGGACATTCTCAGCATCGATAATTAATCAAGCGACACTGCCCACTTCGTGAGATATCGATGTTTCCTGAAGTGGAACACAACACATGAAAACACGTTTGTTCGGGTCAAAAGTTACGAAAATCCCTTCGAAGCAGTGCTTGAAAGAAAAAAAATGAAAAAGGAAAAATACATTTTACTGCATTCCGACGGCGCGAACTTCAACATCGTTCAATTTCCCGTGACTAAGCCCCGTGAAACGTGCACTTATGTACAAACTTCACCTGGTTAACTCGACAAGTCGTTACGACTAAACTTACCATTTCACTGTGCACGACAACACACGGCGAATGCATGCTTTTATGCCTCGACAATATCGACGTGACTGAATTCTACAAAATATTTAATCGCGCAAATCCACACGATTCTTGGATTGAAATTGGCACTGGAACCTCAAACGCTCCATCACCCGCTTTCAACATGTCTCGAACCATCGACGTTAATTTCATTAAACATTCAATACCAGGCGTAAATTTAATAGCGTTAAAAAATAATTGAGAGAGTTCGTATAAGAAGAAAAAGTAGTAAAAAAGTGAAAATAATGTAATTTTTTTTTAAACACATCGATAACATATTTCTAATGATCGTTATTCTTTACGACGCTGAAGTTTGCAACGCTGGAGTCCAACGAAACGAAGGAAAAAAAACACTTGTGATTCACCAATTTATTTCACGAAGCATCGGTGTTGGTTGGAAAACCACGAATTGCAAATTCGGCAGGGAAGAAAATTGGAGAATTACTCGAATTATTGGAGATTTTTTTTTACTTCATTTCGTTGAAATCCAACATTGCAAACTTCAACGTCATTATTCTTTCAATTTTTCAAATCGTCTCATTCGGTCCACAGATTTGGTTGCAGAGCGATGGTCGCAGAAAACCAAGATTTTTGAATTCATAGTGCTTCGCGAAACTAATGAAGCATTGATTTATGAGTGCAGCAATGGAAATAAAAATATAAAATATAAGAATAGACAAAGAAAATTTTAAAAACAATTTAACAATAAGAGAGTGAGAGATCGTGCACATTCACTGTTTTCCGCTCTTTCCCTTTGAACAAGTGTTATTTACTCGAGTAGTGCGTAATACCGATCGAAGCGTTTAATATCAAAGGGTAAAATAATTAATTAATCGATCTCATTGTGGTTCTCTTGTTCGGATCCTTTGATTCTGCACAGGTGATATTTTGACCCCATCGATACGATTTTTTCGAGAAAAAAGTCCAGGCTATTTGTTGCTGGGATCATCGGGACGTAAGAATAAGAGAGACATCGACGATGCGAGAATATCGATAAGATTCTTTTGGCAAAGCCGCCCGCTCGCGGTATAAATTGAGAAAAAAAAATAAAAAGAAAGAGCACAGCATTCGATCTTCTTTATGTACGCGCCGAAGAGCGCATCGGCTGTTACTTCCACAAAGCCGGGAAACCTCAAAGTCGAGCATCGTTTCGAATTCTCCCCTTAATAGCATCCGTGACCCATACATATGCATGAAGAGAACCCGGCTCTATCCTTTGCCAGTCCCGTTCATTCGGCCTGTTGTTCATGCATTCGGTCCAACGAGCTTTCAGAGGGAATCGTATTATGTTTACTTCTATCATATATATATATGTATATATCCAGCAGTGTATTGCCTCCTTTAACTAGAAAAGCCGTCTAGCCGAAAACACACGCGTTTGAAGCCCTGTAACGCTATAATATGTATCGTTCGAATTCTCCGCTTTTAGTTCCGCATCGGATCGAACTTTAACTGAATTTCATGAAGAAACGATTTGGCAAATACGCGATGAAGAAATATCGAACATTCGTTTATAACGAATTTCCGTCTCAAATATCTTTCGTAGACTTATTCGCGACAGTGAAAGTTGAATGAACGATTCAGAGGCTGCTCTCAGACCGGAATATCAATGCGAATCATCGAAAAAACGATCAGGACAAACTTCGCGTACTATTTTGGAATATCTCAATACACTTGTGCAATAGAATGCTTCATTTTAACTAAACAAATCCGTGTGCGCAATATCGAATTTTGCGAGTTTTATTGTTATCGTTTTATTGGTATTCTGGATGGCCTCTAATACGTCTAAATATGCCGTTATTTACATATAGCTTTTGACTTTTGATGATCACATATACTAATGATGGCATAGTGTACTTGACAGATATGTTGTTATGAGAAGCTAACTGACAATATTTTTGATTGGATTATAATTGTTATGGTTGGAAATCCCATATATGTAACCAACCGCAGCTTCCCTAACCACGATTCCAGCTTATAAACAAATATGCAAGTTCGGAAAAAATTGAAAGTGAGGGGAGCTTGTTTCCATTAACTTCAAATACGACTTAAAGAGAAAAAGTTTGCGAAATCGATTTAGGTTAGTCGAGATTACACTAAATTGTGTAAGAAATTGATGGAACAGAATATCTCCGTAGTCGAAGGGCAATTACGGAGTCGTTTGTTTTATTATCGGTGAGAGTGTTATTTCAGATGTAAGCTTTTAGGTAATCTCAAAACCAAACTTGTCAATAATCATTTTTATTTTTTTTTCGGCATGGGATTCATTTTTCAGACGACAATGTGGTGATGCCTACAGAATATTTTAATTATAAATCGATACAACACTGAATGTCACAAGTGACAGTTCATTAGCATTGACGGTTTTCAAACATTCGTTTCATTTGATTCTCATACTTTTACATATAGATCAGAAAGGTTATTTTATAAATAGATTGGTTAATATGTTGCTTTTCAAACATAGAATCTCAGTTGCCAATTTTTTACTGGATTCGATTGGAATTTTATTAATTGGTGATTCGAAAATTCTGGATAAACATAGACATATATTGGAAAATGCGTGATCCTTAATAACCTGTAAAATCCCATACGCTCATTCCGAAATGACAGATACGTGAGAAAAAACCAACATTTAGTTATCATAATGAAATTATTTTTCGTCTTTTAAAGTGCCTGAAAATTTCAGCTAAAAGGAATGAAATCGTTTTTCAACATTAAAACAACCACATATGAATTCTAATTTTCGTCAGAAAATAGTTACCAATGGTTCCCTCATATAATCATAATCTTACATTCCATTCCAGAGCTTATTTAATGTACAATCAGTTCGATACGATCAATGACTTAATTTATTTAAATTACTTTGTCAGAAACTTCATCAAAGGATAATGAAAATGTATTATAGAAAGCAGCATTTATTGGTTGAAATTACATAAGCACTCTTATCAAAATCACCTGGTGTAAGTTCGGTTAAATTTTTATTTTTGAACAATTTAACAAGCATGATATCTAGAAAATAGCTAGAACGCCCGAGCTAGTACATTAAAAGAGAGTGTTTAGCTTCCCCCGCTTGGTTCGACTGACTCTTTCTGATCTCTTAACCCCGCCGCCGGATTTCGGTAATCCGGACGAATTAGTGGCTAATTCGTGGGCACGCCAACACGTGGAATCCACTGCTCTTGTTACAATTTCGACAATGCCGTGGAGTCATGAAATTAAAACAGTGCGTTGCGTCTCAAATTCTGCAAAGTTTTTGCGTAGACTTGAAGGTTCTTTGGCCAATGAATATTCTCTCGTATCGATACACATTCCGCGTACAATGTTTTTGCACTCATATATACCGGGAACGAGTATCCCGAGAGCAAAATATAACTTGGAGGCCGCGAGCATTATCGCAGAAGGATAGTAGGGATAGGAAGAGAAAATAAAATCTCGACTCTCGTGTTTGGCTTCGAAAGAAAAAGAAGAAACGCGAAGAGCACAGAGGAACAATTTTATGATACTGTAGTTTGCATCCTGCCAATTTAAAGAAGTTTCAGTAATGTGCTTCTGGTTCCCAAGGAAGCATTATCATTACTCTCGGAATAACCAATACGCATTTGCAAGACAATTGCAATTGTTTAAAAAGAAAAACCTTATTTCCGCTCAAATGTCGTATAGAAAAGTGCAAAAATTTAACGAGAAGACAGTTTTTCTTTAACTTACATAATACCCGCGCTTTTTCTTTCAATGTGAAACGCCCAAAAGAAGAAAATATTCTCATGGAGAGATGCATGAATTATAAATACGAAAATGAAAAAGAGACTGAAATTCTCGGGTTTGAATTTCAAGCTCTTCATTTTTTCGTGAAAATAAGAAGCTTTTGTCTATGGAAAACGATGAAAAAAATGGGGATTTCACATATCAGAATCTTGATTCAACGTCGAGATTCTCACACTCACACCCACACACACGCGTACACGAACACGAGTACAATTCTTATCGGAGGCTCACGAAGTATAATGTGTGTGTGCGCTTGTTCACGTTCTTTTCTCGTACATGCGGGATGAGTGCCTACTCTCTGGTAACGACGCGAAGAAGAACAAATATTAGCACCCACTTCTTTTCTCCTCGGAGCTTGTTGCTCTCGTTACTTCCCAGATTTTCCTCCTCTTTTTCACTTTTCTCCTATTGTCTCTCTTCCTTCCTGTCCTTTCCTCTTTTCGCCCTTTCTCTGTTTCTTCCAGCCTTTTCTCATTTTGTCTTCCTCCTTCCCTCTCTCCCTCTCTCCCCCTTTCCCCCTGTTCACAAGTTTCAAGAAGTACACTTCATGCAAACTTCTTTTTTCGAGCCCCGTAATTGTATACCCACGTGTATTCTTCTTCTTTTTGCTCCTGATAGCACTCAGTGATGCATCCACACTTAACTCTCCACGCAGGTTCACAGTCGAGTTTCCCCCCGCTGCTCCCTTAATCCCTTTATTAATGCCAATTAAAGAAGGCAAAAGTGGCTTATGAGTGTTGCTAATTTAGCGCAACTTAATGTCCCCCATTGTTTCATTCTTTCGTTGAAAATCTTGCTGAGATTGACTATACGCCATTGCGTCAAGGAAACCGTAAGTATGAACGAAAATTCTCCTGTACACGAGAAGAACACGAGAATGCGAGCAATTCATCCCGGACTCGCTTCGACTGCATTCTTTTTTTCGTTTTCATTTATCGTAACTACCACCAACTCGAGTTCTCGGTCCTTCTCAATACAATCAAGTGAAGTGTAGGTACTCAAGACGAGAAATTGGAAGAAATGTAGTGCAAACGCCTTTAATCTACCATTCGGAGATTAAAGAGAACTTCGTATCACGAGCTCGTTGCTTTATACGTACACAGATTACATCTGCTTTCCTACAGGAACCTCCGCAGAGGAAGACACAGACTCATACCTACGGGCATTTCTCAACCGAATCTTTGGGCTTTATTATCTCGATGATTCTTCGAAAAATCCAACCTCCAGACAACATCGATACTCGAGTGATTGACTTTTGCAATCTAACCAAAATAGCATACGTTAACTTCTCTATAAATTCATCGTCAAACATTATTTTTTGCTACATTCACTCATCCTAAAATAAATACAATATTAAATCGCACTTGAATAAATTCAAAAGTATTTGTTGTTTTGTACGCCGAGTATCGCCGATCCGCCAAAGTGTTTAGAAATTTACTGTACTAGCAGAATTTCATTCGCGCTTGTACGATAATATATCGACACTCATGTATAGCGATATATTTGTTTGTCACACATAAATTTTTATCGAGTTCTCGCTTCACAAAAAATAACTATGTGTATGCTTGTAACAATCCTATGGCACCATAGTAGTTTTTACTAGAATTTTCTCTCCGTGTAGGAACCTTTGAAATTAGAGATCGAGTCGACGTTACATTTTTCTGGAACGGACCATACCAACGTCCGCATATTCTTCGACGATGGATTTTTACTGATTAAAATATCGATGTACCACAAAATCCAGCTTCCACAAGTACGTCTGTATTTGTTAGAAGTGCCTCTCTCTCTCTCTCTCAGGATTTCACTCATCGTGAGTGCAAGATATTTAGGTCGCCTATTCAAACTACTCTCTTCTAGCATCGAGCGATTCACGAATCTACCCCCTAGAACACGTACGCGTCGTGTTACACGTACACCGAACCTCCCTTCGCAACTCCGTTTTTTTCTTTACCTTCTGTCTGTCTGTCTGTACGACGTGCACTATCTGCAAACACGCGGATATTCTCCTATAAACCGATAATTACGTCTGTCTCTGTGTTCTTGTCGAAGTAACGTGCAACAACCAGTTTTTTATCTTTCGAACCAATTATGGAGAGTAATATTCTCGATACAGAGCAACGGACTTTCGGTTTATATAGGAACAGCGAGTGATGAATATTTTCGTCATCGGTGTGATTTTACGCCGTATATGAATTCGTGCGATCGAAAAAGTGCTTGTTTCTCGAACGGAAATACTTTTTCTCACGCGACTTTAAGGTGATCTATCACTTGCGCGAGTGCGAGAGAGATAACTGCAAAATGGTTGCACGGTTTACTCGGACACCCTTGATTTTTTGAGAAAAATAAAAGTTACACCTTGTTCTCTGATAAAATGAGAATAGCGTGTAACTCATATTTTCTTTCAAATATCAAGCTACTCGGAATAAACCGTGCAACAGGATTTTTACCGACTGAACAAGTGATAGAGCACCTTAAGGAGTTTCGGTACAGGCGATACAATGTTGCCATGCTAAACTATGCTAAAAGCATAAAAAATTTCAAAAAGTTCAGAATTTTATAAAATTTGGTGAACATATTCTTTAGTGCCAAATTTGACAATACAAATTTTTTAAGATTTTTCTTCTACACAGTTATCGAGTAATTGATCACTAAAGTTCACGTGTATAAGCATAGTGTATACATTCCGGGCATAAGAAATCTGCTTTAATACGTAATTACTCGATAACTAAGCAGAAGAAAATTTTGAAAAAAATTGTGTCTTCGCACTTGATGTTGAAGAACATTATCACCAAATTTGATCAATTTCTTATCATTTTGACGAATATAGCCACCCTCCTTAAATTGTACTTACGCAATTGAACAATCAATAGCGAACAATTCTCTTTCGATCGGAGTGAGGAATGAAAAGTTATGAGAAGAATCGTTGTGCGGTTTCGAGGATGCGGATGTTTCAATGTCGTTATAGATTTCTAACGTGACGGCACATACGCTGCGCAGAATTTCACGAGCCAACGAGCCGAACTTATTTACGCCGCTACTCTCGCCCAGTTGTTTTCCCGCTCGAAATTCCAGGACTCGGAGAGCAGCGAAAGAAAGAGAAGGAACGGTCAGTGGTGGTCTCTGTCGAGCTTTAAACCGTTTTAAACAGACTCCCCTTTGAGTCAGTCTCTCGACTGCGAATGAGAGCCCCAAAGGGAATAATAATGCATTAACGTGCATAATGAGGTGAAGAAACTCGCTTCGGTTCTTTTTCTTTGCCAACTCAAAGACAAGAGAAAAGTAGAAAAAGAAAAGATTCCGGCAGAGTCTCTTGGTTGAACGCGATTGACATTTGCATCGCTCCCAGAAGAAAGTTCAGTGAAAGTCGAAAGAACAGTCACGTTATTTTTTTGTTCTTGCCGATAAGAACAACACCCACCAGAAGATATTCCAATTAGAATTTCGTGACAAAAGAAAGTAAATATTTACAAAACTTACTTTTGCTAAAATTTTTTTCAGCATCATCATCAATAAAAAATGATATGGAGGTTCATTTTGGGGAAGGGAGGGGAAGGAACAAAAACCAAAAAATTTGAAAAAATTCGAATGAAATTTCAGTTTCTTCGCTACTGTCATCAATGAAAAATGGTCCCAACATTTTGGGCAACATTTAATATTGATAAAAAATTATATTACGATTAATTTTAAGAATGGGGAAGGTAAAGAAAACGCAATTTGCTTTTATGAACGAAATTTCAATTTCTTAGCTACTGTAATCATTAATTCTTTCAGTATTCATTGTTCCAACCCATGCAACCCCTTAGAAGTAGTTGGGTGGGTCCAGAACAGCTTCCTTATTTCGTATTTTGCGAGGTATTTTGATTTTTCTATAAACCTTCCCCTTCGTGATCTTTTTCAGATTTAAAAAGAAAACGTTTATAATAAAAACCTTTTTACCACGTCCCCCCTCTAAAATGAATCGCGGTATACGTAATTTTTCATCAATGATAATGTTTAAAAAACAATTTGGCATGCTTTCTAGCAAAAGTATGTATTGTAATAAATATTTAACGACGCTGAAGTTTGCAACGTTGGAGAGCAACGAAATGAAAGAAAAAAATCTCCAATAATTCTCCAATTCCGTTCCCTGCCGAATTTGCAATTGGTAGTTTATCATCCTACACCGATACTTCGTGAAATAAAATATTGGCGAATGAAGAATGTTTTTTTCGTTCATTTCGTCGGACCCCAACGTTGCAAACTTCAGCGTCATAATATTTACCTGAAAAAATCATATCCCGGTTGAAATGTAAGAAAAAAGAGCAGACGAACGAATTTAGCCGAAAGAAGCTTGAACGCGGGATCAATTACGTGTTCCAGGATCACCGACGCTGCTGTTCGCCACTCACAAAGATATCCGCGTGGCGAATGTATCGCGGGGCAACAAGGTGGCGACTCTCGTGAAGGATCTTTCGCAGGGTGCAGCGTTGGATTTTTATTGGGAGCGTCGTTTGGTTTGTTGGTCCGACAGCGGTTTGGAGATGATCCAATGCGTGCACACGAACGGTACGAGCGTCGGGGAGCGGATGACGGTCGTAAATTCGTCGTTGATATCGCCGGACGGTTTGGCGTGCGATTGGTACACGGGAAAATTGTATTGGACGGACGGTGACAAGAATCGTATCGAAGTAACGAGCATAGACGGCAAACACAGGAAAGTATTATTCTGGACGGAGATTTATGAGCCGAGGGCAATTGCTTTGGTCCCAATGAGGAGCATAATGTTTTGGACGGATTGGGGGGACGTGCCCAAGATCGAGAAAGCCTCGATGAACGGTGATCCTAGTACGCGAGAAGTCATAGTTTCGGACGACATTTTTTGGCCGAACGGTATAACGGTTGACTATGAAAACGAGCTGATTTACTGGGCGGACGGTAGATTACGTTTCATCGCGGTGATGGACTACGACGGTAACAACAGACGAAAAGTCGTCAGCCAAGGCTTGGATTATCCGTTCGCGATAACCTTCTTTGAGCAGCGTCTCTATTGGACCGACTGGAAAACGTGGTGCATCCATTCCCACGACGTACGTTCGAGCACGCAGTCGCCGCATCCACGAGAGCTCTTCCACGGCGAATACATACCCGGGGACATTGAAGTCTGGGACCCCCGGCGACAACCCCATTTGGACAACCCTTGCATCCACGATAACGGGAATTGCTCGCATCTGTGCTTGCTCAGCAGCAAAGAGCCCGGTTATAGCTGCGCTTGTCCAACCGGTGTTAAACTCGTGGACAATTACACGTGTGCCAAAGGACCCCAAGAGGTGTTATTGATCGTCCAGCGTAACGCCATTTGCAAGCTCTCCCTGGATTCGCCGGACTACACGAATTTCGTATTGCCACTTACCGGCATTAAGTACGCGATCGCTATTGACTTTGATCCGGTTGACGAGATGCTCTATTGGACGGATGAAAAAGTGTGCGCCATCAGACGAGCCTACCTCGATGGGAGCGGACAGGAGGACGTCGTCACTACCGAAGTCTCGAATCCGGATGGAATCGCCATCGATTGGATCGCCAGGAACATGTATTGGTCCGACACCGGCACCGATCGCATCGAAGTTGCAAGGTTGAACGGTACCAGTAGAAAAGTACTCATCAACGAGGATCTCATTGAGCCACGTGCGATCGCACTCGCGCCTGAACTCGGTTGGATGTTTTGGACCGATTGGAACGAGAAAAGGCCGAAAATCGAGCGCAGCAATCTCGATGGGAGCGAGCGAACGCTCCTCATAACCAAAGACATTGTTTGGCCTAACGGGATCGCTCTCGACCTCGATCGCAAAAAGATTTATTGGTGCGATGCCAGTATGGACAAAATAGAGGTGTGCAACATGGACGGGACCGATCGCCGGGAAGTCATCACCGACAATCTTCCCCACTTGTTCGGATTGAGCCTCCTCGGCGATTATCTGTATTGGACCGATTGGCAACGACGGAGCATCGACCGAGCTCACAAATTAACCGGTGGCGAACGCGAGGTCATCGTTGAACAAGTGCCCAATGTCATGGGACTCAAAGCTGTTCATCTTGGACGGGTACGCGGCAGCAATCCTTGCGCTCGTAACAACGGCGGCTGCACTCATCTCTGCCTCAACAGACCCGGAAATAACTACGTTTGCGCCTGCCAAATCGATTACGAACTCATCAGGGACAAAAAGACTTGCGTCATACCCGACGCCTTCTTGTTGTTCTCAAGGAAAGACAAAATCGGACGGATCAGCATTGAAAATCCTAACAATGACAACATCATTCCCGTCACCGGTGTCAAAGATGCGAGGTTAAATTTTACCCAACGAATTTTTCATTCCAAAATCCGTCAATTAAACTTTTTTCCCCGTACACGGAGAGACTTTTATAGCAAAAATTACTATGTTTTTATAGTAACGTCGGACCTATCGATATTATTATAATAATCGCTACGGAGTGTGTCAAATAATGCAAAAATTTGGGGAACCATTACCACAGTCCATAGTAAATAACGCGCTGTACTATATAAAAAATCAACACCGAGCGAATTTTCATTGAAAACATAGTAAATAATGAAATGATTTGATGAATATTTGGGAGATAACATAACAATCCTTTCTCCGTGCTATACGAAAAATTGCATAGTTTCGTATTTCCCTTTTTACCGCATTGAATTATGACGCTGAAGTTTGCAACGCTGGAGTCCAACGAAATGATAAAAAAAACTCCAGTAATTCTAGTAATTCTCCAATTTCGTTCCCTGTCGAATTTGCAATTCGTAGTTTTTCAACCTGCACCGATACATGGTCAAATAAACAAATTAGTGAATTACAAATGTTTTTTTTCCTTCATTTCGTTGGACTCCGACGTTGCAAACTTCAGCGTCGTACTGAATTTTGCTCAATAACATATCAAAATTCATGCGCCCACTAATTATATGAGGCGTTGCGAGTATAAATATGAAAATAATCTAACGGCACATAGTAAAATTTCAAGCAATCGCTTCGCTCGTAATCGGACTTTGTCGAGTAAATCTTTGTCGAAAATAAAATTTACTTCTTTTCGAACGGTGCGACTCAACGATACAAACATTTTCGACATTTCACCAATCTGTCCAGTCCAATTAACCAATTTTTAACATTTCACCAAAGACACCAGTGACATTTGGTTATCGATACAACGTTCGATGTAAGAATGTCATAGATCTAAATTTCGCCTGTCGTGCATAGTAAAATTTGAGAGAACTGCTTCCGGCATCAAAATTACTATGCACTTTGGTGAAATGTAATAGAATGGCGATATACAACAGCGCTGCTACAAAACATAGCAAATTTTTCTATGTATTCATCCGAAATATTCGTATAAAAGTCTCTCCGTGTATAGAAAACGGTATTTGCAATATTCATTGTAATTTTATAAAAAATTATTTACCTTTCAGCGCCCTTGACTTTGATATGCAGAATCACATCTATTGGACTGATGTTAAGCTCAAAGCTGTCACCCGAGCCTTCAGAAATGGTTCCGATGTCGAAAGGATCGTTGATCTTGGCCTCGAAACACCGGAGAGTCTCGCAGTCGATTGGATAGCTCACAATCTTTATTGGACCGACACTGGAACTCGTAGAATCGAAGTCGTTAGGTTGGAGGGTTGCAGTCGTAAAGTTCTCATATGGCAGGATCTCGTTGAACCGAGGTGCCTCGCTCTCGATCCGGAAAGAGGGTAAAATTATTTCATCCACAAACGCCCCACCGTTCAACGTTAGATTGCTGAAAAAAAAAAAATTAATTTCGTTTTTTATCATTCCTCGTATATTTTGTACTGTTTGAAATTTTATTTTTTTTTTTATTTTTTTTTATTTAATTAAATAAATTAACCGCGATGATCCGTGAAAAATGCATAAACTGATGAGAATTACTGACAAATGCGCGTGTTCGTGTGTTTTTTTCAGGCACATGTATTGGAGCGAATGGGGAAAAAGTGGGAGCATCGAAAGAGCTGGTTTGGATGGTTCACGACGACAGATAATACTGTCGAACGTTGGTCGTGCCAACGGATTGACGATCGATCACTCAGCTCGAATATTATACTGGGCGGACCTTTTTACTCCAGCTATCGACAGTTACGATCTTCAAACGGGAAAGAGAAAAGCTATAATAACACAAGACATTGTATATCCCTTCAGCATAACGCAGTATCAGGATTATATTTATTGGACCGATTGGAACACCGGTGACATCGAAAGAGCCTACAAAACGAATGGATCCAACAGAACGAAAATCCATGATCGTCTCGAGTCCGTAACCGATCTTCTTGTTTTCCATCACTCTCGACAATCTGGCAGTAATCCATGCTCCGTCAGAAACGGCGATTGCAGTCATTTGTGCATTGCTCTTCCCGAACCCGGTGGCAGAAATTCTGTTACTCGCAAATGTGCTTGTCCGACTCATTATAATCTTGCACCGGATAACAAAACTTGTGTTGGTAAGAAAAATAGGAAACACACGCTCAAAACAATTCTGATTTCAACATTATTAGAAATTTTTTCACTGCTTTACAATCCAACGCCAACAAAAACTTTTAAACGCTTTAAATATAATTTCATATTTGAAACAAAATCAAGAAATTCCGTATTTCGTACCATTTTCCAAAATTTCTCAATTAAAGGTGATTTATCCATCGTATAAATAAATGAACACAGAGAAATACATCAGAGAAGAATTAGTGTTCAAATTCCATCTGGAACGTTACTTCACATTATTCCGAGTGTACTTTGACTTGTTAAAAAATGACAAATTCAGCTGATGAGTTGGGGGTTTTTTTTTGTGCGGAGAAAAGTAATAACGCGATGAAAAGTATCGAAGAACGGGCACAAAAATTTTCATAACAATAATTAGAGAGAAAAAGAAAAATTTAAATTTGTCACAAATAGTGAATTTTTCAGTGGGTATTTTAGCGCAACGTCAAAACCAATTATCCTCTAACGAAGAATCTCCGAAGGGAAAAGTGTCCCGAAAAAAAATGTTTAATTTTCGTTCTTGTTTATCGACAGGTCCAAAGAATTTTATGATCTACAGTCTGCGAAACGTGATGGGTCGTTTTTTACCGGACGTGAATGACTGTCCGGACATAGTGCTGCGCGTTCAAGGCTTGAAGAACGTAAGATCAATAGAATTCGATCCAATAACCCAACACATATATTGGATAGACGGTCGAACGATGTCGATACGCAAAGCTATGGAGAATCGAACACACGCGTCAGTGGTGGTTTCTGGTGGTTCGGGACATCCTTTCGACTTGGCCCTAGATCCACTGGGTCGATTGCTGTTCTGGTCGTGCGCGGAAAATGATGCTATAAATGTAACGAGATTGGACAACGGTTCGTCGCTAGGTGTCGTAGTTAAGGGGGACGGTGAGAAACCCCGTAACTTGGCTGTACATCCGGAAAAAAGATTGTTATTTTGGTGCGACATTGGTGGCAAAATGAGAATAATGCGGAGTACTATGGACGGCAAAGAAAGGGTCGTTGTAGCGAGCGATCTCGATCAACCCACCGGTTTGGCGGTCGATACCATCGGTAATATGATTTTTTGGTCTCACGGACGTCAAATCGAAGTTTCTGATTTGAGTGGAACCAATCGACGCGTTCTCATCAATGTCGAACAGAGTTCCATCGCTTACTTGTCCGTGCTCAACGATTTCGTTTACTGGTACGATCGCGAGACTCAAGTTGTCTCGCGCGTCAATAAAATTAACGGAACCTCACGTAAATCGATGATGAATCGGCTTCTCACCGATCTGGTTACTGTACGAACTCCCGATGATCACCTCATGGAATCTCACATATGCAGCCCCTTTCATGACTATGGTGGCTGCTCCCATTTTTGCATCGGCACCACCGCGTCCCGATGCTCGTGTCCACAATATCTTGTCTTATCGGACGATGAGAGAACTTGCCGCGCTGCGCCCGCTTGCGGTCCCGACGCTTTTACCTGCGCCCATTCTAGTTCCGCCGTTGCCAAAGAATGCATCCCGGCTGAATGGAAATGCGATCGACGTACCGATTGCACCGACGGCAGCGATGAACTCGGCTGTCCGTCTTGCGGAGAAGATCAATTCAAATGTCAAAGTGGTCACTGCATCGGTTAGTACATCAGACAAATCATTTTTCGCACAAATCTAAGTATTTTATCCGATCATCTTTCTGGCTTTTCGGAACTCGATAATATTCTGGAAAAATTATCTTTACATTTCTGAGGTATTGTCATCTTACAAAATAAGCTAGCTACTTCGAAAATAATTTTCTTTTTATCCAAAACAAATTTGTTGATTGGAGTGAAGTCACATTTTATTGATTCAATTTTAGACAATTCGAGAGTTAAAACCTTTCAATCTATTGACAAAATGTCATTTTTTGCAGACATGGCTTGGGTATGCGATGGAGTCCATCAGTGTCAAGATGGTTCGGACGAAAGTCATTGTTGTGAACCTGGCCAATTTCGGTGCACGGGTACTCCTCTCTGTATTTCAGGGACGGCTTTGTGCGACGGCTGGGCACATTGTGCCGACGGCAGTGACGAAAAAGCTCCGGTATGCGCGGCCGCGAATAACCGTCGTCAGGACGTCAGTCCAGCGACGGACGCCGGGAAAAGCACTTACGTCATAGCGATTCTCGTCGTTCTCGGTGTTACCGGGGTCGCGATACTCGGTTTCTTCTACTGTCGTAGAAGGCTCGTTGCCAACGAAGAATTGCCGGATATTTTACACGACTCGGCGGGTGATCCGCTCTCACCCAAATCAACTAGATCGGGAAAACCGATGTTGTCCCAAAAAAATGGCGCCAAAGATCTCAAAGCTGGTCTCAAAACTGTCAGAATGTCCACTTTGACCGGAAGTAGCATCGGCTCCAGCTACGATCGCAGTCACATCACAGGTGCGATCTTAAAAATCTTTCTCACCGATTTTTAAGTGAAGTGATCCAATGAAAAAGCTCATCAAAAACCACATTTATCACAACCAAATAAAATTCCATTCATCTCTTCAGAGATCGAAACAGTATTGAAAAAATCGATCTTACAATTGAAAGATTTATTAGGGATGTCGGAGATCGATATAAAAGAAAGATAACTTCAAGTATAAGATGACGTGAAGTACGAAAATATAAAATGATAAATGACGCTTGAATGACACAGTTAGTCGAGAGATTAGGAGTTTGACAGTTCGACATGTTTCTCCTCGACATATATAAATCAGTGGGAGAGAATTGATCTGAAAAGTCGATTATTGTTCGGTTAATAATCAATTCTTGAAAAAATTGATCCTTAGAATGGCATCCCCAAAATATAGTCTCTTTATTTAAGTCACAAATTTCGACCATACTTATTTCGGATCACTCTGCAGGTGCATCGAGTTCGACGAGAGGAAGTTCCGCCTGTGGATATCCTCAAGAAACTCTAAATCCACCACCGAGTCCAGCGACAACTGCCAATTCCACAAGATGTTCGAGCAGCAACGCCTCCCGTTATCGTCCTTACAGACACTACCGGAGTATCAATCAGCCTCCGCCGCCAACGCCTTGCAGTACCGACGTATGCGACGAATCGGACAGTACTTATCCAGCTCGTTATCGTTACGAGATCGAGCCATTTCCACCTCCGCCAACGCCACGTTCCGTTTATCACAGTGACGCGGCACTCAGTTGCCCACCTTCCCCAAGTTCCCGATCCTCCACTTATTTCAGTCCTTTACCACCTCCGCCTTCACCCGTACCGTGAATATTCATCGAATTCGTAAATCGTGTACACTGAGTAAAACTTTTCGCTATTTTTATGCAATTAACGTAACTTTTAATAAGCTGGGAGAAATTCAGAACTTTTTATTTGATTCGATTATTTATTCGTACGTTGCATGAAAAAAAAAGGATTTCTTTTTTTTTTTTACTTGAAAATGAAGCGGTCTTATTCAAAAAGTTCGATCTCCGCGTGCGCTCGATACGATTCTCGCGATGAAAATAGTAGGTATCGATTACGAATATTGGCAACTGGAATTATTCACTCGTTC